>NC_056731.1:218722705-218935205 GCF_019279795.1 Protopterus annectens
TTACAAAGAGATTTGATTAAGGAGTTGTCACATACTCTTTCAGGATCCACTACTTCCACCTTTCAGTCCATTTCAAACCCATCCATGAAGCTTATCTCTCGTGCAGCTAAGGGTACCTCAAGGGCAGCTGGTTCAGGCATCTTAATAAGGAGACATGCCTGGATGCACTTGTGTATTTTTTGGCACCCTTCAAGTTTTCCTTCATCAGTGCTACCTTTGGCGGATCTTTCTTCTTTGGCCTGAAAGTGAAGGACACATTTTGTAGGTGTGAGAAGGATAAAAAGACTCTGTCTGCTGTAGGAGTATGTTTTTAACCCCCCCCCCCCAAGGACTTTTTCTAGGAATCAACATGGGAGATGAAAGTTGTGGTTAAACAAATTTCATGGTTCTTTCTAAGATCCACATGGAGATGCTTCCCGCAGAGGCAGACTTAGTGGAAGACACTGCCCACATGGCAGAGGTGGTCTGCAAAACCAAGGGTCATGAGATTCTTTCTGTGACAGACCCTACCAGTGCTTCTGAAAGGAGGCCAGATTGTCTCCCTCTGGAGGCAATTGGGGGATGATTATCCCTGTGTGATGTCCCTCTTCTTAGCCAGTGATCAAGGAGTCTAAATCCTCACCATGGACACCAGTGAGGGATGCTCATTTGGAACAAAAATAGATACACACAGTATTTTCAGATGCAGCTCTCTGCACCATGCACAATTTCCCTTAAGAGCACACAGGGAACACACTCCGTGTTTGGGCTGGGTTTCCCTCTCTCTCTGTCTAGGCCCAAAATAAGACTCCCCACTGACACAGCTGTAGAGTTGGGTCCTCAGATGAGTGTTCCAAGCCAAGTCCTCCACCACCCTCTCTGTGAAACCAGTGCTGTGTTTCCCTCCTCCAAGTAGCTGACACACACACACACACACACTCTTTGAGATCTGATTTTCACACACACACACACACACACACACACACACACACACACACACACACACACACACACACACACACACACACACACACACACACCTGGGAAAGGCTGGGACAGATTTAACAGCTATGCCCCCTTTGCCCAGACTATAAGGTAGATACTGCCATCAGAACACTCCAAAGTCAGCTACTCTAAGGACCTTTCTAAGGTACCCAATTATACTGAGCAAAATTAATACTAATACAAATGCTGGTATTTCGCCCTCCAGCAAGGCTTTCTGGAGTGGCCACAGTGTCACCAAATGCATATAAGTACTTTCAAAAGTTAAAATATTCTCAAAAAGATCAACCACAATGAAAAGTTTAAATATATTTAATAAGAAATGATAAAAGAACCTGAAAATGCTAAATATATATTTACAATAAACACCAGAGTTTTAATCACAGGAAATATTAAAAACAACACAGATGGAAAGGTTAACACAGATGCAAAAAAAAACAATGTTTAACTAATCTCACTATATTTTCCTGACTGATCTAAAGAATTATTATTCCCTGGTTACTTATTAAAGCAAGGCAAGATGAAGTAGGTGAGTGATTCTTCTTTGTCATTTCTCAAAAACGTCAAGTCTACATTGAGTATAATTTCAAAATCATCTAGTATTAAAACATAATTTCAGTGCTGGATTACATATATCTGGTCATCTGACTCTGGTATCCATGCTAACCTTTTTATTAGAAACTGAACCAGAATCTAGCACATACGTGTCATAATACACACACATAGAACTTTGCTAAGATGTGTTATGACACCTGGAAGCTATAAAACCATTTTAAAAATGTCCACCCTTTCATGGTAGCAATTAGTTCACCCCTAAAGACAATGCAGTACAATTCCTAGTTCTGGCTTTCACAGGCATTTTGTCTCTGGCTGTAATCATAGCCATGATACACTCTTTATGGCCTAAATCTGATAATTTAATTTCAGACTATTTTTCAAAGTTAGCTGTTCTGAGATGAACCCCTTCTCTTCCAGTATCCCCTGTTACAGTATAGTCATTTCAACAGTTACAGTACAGTCTGATATACAGGTATATTTCTCTTCCATCCAACAGGACCCACTGTTGGTACACTTTTTTAACAACTTTACAAATACATTTTCAACACAAACACGTACAAATCAGTTTGATATACAAATGACATATTATTCTTTACAAATCTACAGCTAGTTATGCTGGCATATGTTACACATTCACTGCCCTACTTCTTCTCATATAGCTGGCAATACCTCACATCATCACACCCTGTACCAGAGAGCCTGGCTAGATATGACAAAGGATACTTGGGTGGAGATAATTATTTCTCAAGGTTATGTTCCACCCAGTCAAAGGAAAGCAGCAACACTAGAGATACAAAAACTGCTAACAGAGTCATCCATTTAGTCCTAACAGACCAGAAAGGATTAGGAACCCACTCAGGATTCTTTTTAGTGCCAAAGAAAACAGGGCACTGGAGACCAATTCTGAATCTCTGCAACTTGAACAAATCAGTTCAACATTCAAAGTTTGGAATGGCAATGGTTCAGTCTATCCTGCCTTTTCTAGGCAAGGACAATTGGATGTGCTTGATGGACCTTCAAGATGCATACTATCACATAAAAATTAACAGGCAGTCCAGAAGGTTCTTATGCTTCTGGTTGGGAGCCAGTCATTACTAGTTCTGAGCTCTGCCCTTTGGTCTCACCACAGCCCTCAGGGTGTGTTCACCAAATGCATGACAGTGGTGGCAGCTGACTTGAGACTGCAGGGATGCTGGGTGTTTCTGTGTTTAGATGACTGGCTCAATGCTACTCCAACTAGGCATCTACTCCTAATAGCAAGAAACTAGGTACTCTAAACTTGCTCCCTTCTGGGAATCACAATAAACTGCATCAAATCTCAGTTGCATCCATCACAAACACTGAGATTCATAGGAGCACATTTTGATACAGTATATGCAACAGCCTCATTTCTCTTAAACAGAGTTCAAACTTTGATTCCAAGCCACAACAATTATTCACAACACCAAGTTTTCAGCTTGACTAATTCTTCAAGCCTTTGGGTCAATGTCAACAGCCATAATTCTTGTTTTCCTGACAAGATTTCATATGAGAATTCTTCAGTGAATGCTAGCATCCTAGTGGTCAATTCTTTATCAGCAAATGTCAGTTCAAATAAGGTTCACACAGGCATGCAAAAGATACCTTTGGTGGTGGATAAAGTCAGACCACCTTTTACAAAGCCATCTGTTCATTCTTCCTCAACCTAAAGCCATAGTGACCACTGACGCTTCCCAGATTAGGGGTGGGCACTTTCTGGGGCAAACAGTCCAAGGTATTTGGTTCCCCAAAGAGAACAATTTGCATATAAATGTCCTGGTGATGAGAGCAGTGCTTTTAGTGTTGCAAACATTTCAAGATGCTCTTCCTCTGGAAGCAATTGTGATCCAAACTGACAATATTTCAGCAGTTTGGTACATCAATAAACAAGGAGAAACCAGATTTTATCCCTTGTGTTGAGAAGTCCTCAGAGTGTGGCAATGGGTGATCTCATCCAATCACTTTTTGATAGCAACGCACATTCCAGGGATGTCCAATGTATCTGATAGCAGGCAAATCGAACAGGTCCATTCTTCTATCTCACAAGTGGTCTTTAAACAAAAAAGCGATGGAGGTGATTTTCCATCAGTGTGGTCAGCCTTGCTGCGATCCTTTTGCATCTCCCCTAAAGACAAATGCAGCAGCTTCTTTGCCATAATCTTCCCAATGAGGGAATCACTGAGGGATGCTCTGCTCCACAACTGGCTCTCCAGTCTTCTCTATACTTATCCACCAACCCCATTGACTCTCTTATTCCTACAGAGCAGTCATCCTCATTGAACCTTACTGGCCTCAACAGGTTTGTTTCCCCTTCCTTTGGCCTCATCTACTTTACCCACCTTGAATTCTTGATCCAATTCCAGACCTCCTGTCTCACCAGACATGCATGGTTCACCTGGATATCTCAAACCTAAAGCTGACAGCGTGGTTTTTCCTCTTCTATTAATAGCCAGACAAACTATTCTCTTGCCCCCTGTCCATTATATACTTTTGTCTTCCCATAAAGCTTCCACTAGGAAAATCTACAAGAGTAAGTGGAAGAGGTTGGTTTGTTGGGTGCATCAAAAAGTATTGATCCCTTTTCAGCAGCTACACAAAATGTATTAGAATTTTTGGCAGAAATTTGTAATAAGGATTCTAGCTCCTCTACCATTAAATTTCAATTGGCAGCAATCTCTAACTTCAATGTAGGAGATGACAGGTCTTCTCTAGCTTCTACTAAAATGTGCAAGGCTTATCTAAGAGGTACAATTTTACTTAGACTACCTTAAAAAGATCCTACCCCTCCATGGTACTTGGACCTTGTTCTGCAGGCCTTAATCCATTTCCCCTTTGAACCAGCTGGAAAATGTGATCTTAGATTTTTGACCTGAAAGACCATATTTCTAGTGGCTATTATTACCTCTGCCAGGAGAATTTCAGAACTCCAAGTGTTATCCTCTAAACCTCCTTAATTGATTTTCGATAAGGATAAGATGACAATAAGAAACAACCCTTCCTTCCTTTCTAAGGTGGTGTCAGAATTCAGTATCAGTCAGTCTGTTAACTTGCCTGTTTTCTTCCCCAGATGATTTAAAAACAAAGGTGAGTACATGTTGTGTTTACTAGATATTCATACACAACTGCATTCCTACTTACATTGAAGAATAAACAAAAAGACATTAGAAAATCTGATCAATTATGTATATCTTTTGCAGGTAACAAACTGAGCAAGTCTGTCACAAAAGTGACTTTGGCAAGATGAATTACAGACTGCATAGCCTTTGTCTATACCAAATCAGACATTCCATTAACAAAACCTTTAAAAGCTCACTCTGCAAGTTCTCTCGCAACCTCGTCAGTATTTTTATCCAACCATTTCATAGATAACATATGCGCAGCTGCTACTTGGGCTAATCCTCATTCTTTTATTACTCATTACATATGAGGGGAAGAGCAGCCTTTGGTTCAACCATGCTCAGGAATATCCTTCCTTAGAGTCCACCCAGGATATAAGGTAGCTGGGCCTCTGTCCCACTGGTTGAGGAATGAGTGAAAATTGACAACATCAGATAAAGAATTATATACTTACCATAAAGTTCCATCTGTGTTGTCCATTTTTATTCTTCCTAAGCTTCCCACCCCCAGCCCCAAACCTTTGTCATCTAAGACTTTTAGACTTCTGGAAAAATGAGATGTTATTAAGACACCACTGTGTCTTCTATAGAGCTCCAGATACTGGTTTCCTTTGTTAGGAACATTATTCATATAATTACTATTTATGCCACTTACCAACAAGATCTGAAGTATGTTAGGGGTTGGTACATTAGGGTAGGAAGGAGCTCAAGAGTTTCAGTTGGCTGTGAGCTACAGTACAGGAGTTGGTGCATTATGGGTAGGGAAGAGCTTGAGCATTTCAGTTGGCCATGAGCTGTAGTATCAGCCGAGTCGGATCCAAACCCAATGGTTGAGAAAGAATGAAAATGGACAACACAGATTTAATGTTATAGTAAGTACATAACTTCTTTTTTCTTGAGACTTGCTCACCATTCTTAACATGTAGTATCAGGTTCATATATACCTTTATTGGGATCACCTCGTTTGCCAATTATATTTTAATATATCTTAATAATGTATTAGTATAATTGAAGTACCTAAAAAGTTTATAGTAAAGTGGCAATTTACAAGCTGAATTTAGACAAAACAACAGTGACCCCAATAAGAAATAAGATATATCTTCAATTTACTGCTATCCAAGAAGATTACTATCACACTAAGTGAACTTAGGTATATAGCTGTCAAATAGATTTAAAATCATTCTTTTGTACTGGCATTGAAAACACAATTTCAGTGGTAAAGGTAGAATTGGTGAGGTGGAGTCTGTTGAAGTTTAACCTATTAGCCAGGGCTACCATTTTAAAATTTAATATGTCTCCAAAATAATTTTACTTTTGCAATAACAATATTTCAAAAATTATTTTTTTATGTGGAAAAGCAAACACCTTTGCCTAGTTTAAATAAACTGACAGACTATAACTCTAAAATGAGGTTTGAAATTCCTAGATGTGATGTTGTCCTATCTTGTCTTCATTCTTAGCAGGTTGGGTTCGGATCTGAATTTCAGATCTGACACAGCCTTATACACCAGCTCGAGGTCTTCCACTAACTCTTGGCTATCCCTTATCCCATCATACACTAAGAGAGCTCCCCAGATCTCATCTTCAGCTAAAGCAGATTGGGTGCTCTTCTCACTGGCTCTGGCTACGCACAATTGCTTCTCTGTTTTGGGAAACAAATGTATTTTTCTCTAGTGCATTTTTCTAGTGTGTTTTACAGATAATAACTGCTTGGGCTTACTGTTGGTGTTTACACTGCTTTGTTTTTTAACTGCTGTCGGCAGTCATTTATTTTCTGTAAGGCCTTTTTTCCCCTATTCTGGCTTACAACTAAAAATTAAACAGCCCGTTTTAGTTAGAGGACTTTTCTGTTTCCCTTTTTGATTCTTATAGGTTGGTTTGTTTGACTTAGAGAACTACCTAGACCCAAGTAACTTAGAGTGTTCCCCCTCCCCTTCTCATTCCTCAGGGCATAGCCCATTTAAGTTAGAGGGCTCTGCCATCCATTCCTTTCTATTAGAGTTAGGTCTAGTTATTGTTTATTAGTCGTTACTATTGGTGTTGCTGTTGTTTAAAATTTGGATATGTATATATATGGATATGTGTGTATGTATATATATGGGTTCCTATGAGATAAACGACACGTTGTTTCATCGACAGCCGGTAGATGGACGTCAATTAACCGAAACGTCAAAGGAACGAAAACTGAAATAAACGAAACTCACTCAACCGACAAGTCTAAACTACATACTAGCACTAAACAACACATACCTGCAAAGTACAATCACTACCACAGAAACACATACGCAACTACATACATACTCGCACTGCTACCTACGATATACACCTCATACAATCCACACCACAGCAACAATAATTAAAAAACAAAATGAATCCCCACTCCAAACACCACACACACAACACAAGCAAACCAAAATCCTACCAAAGCAACACTAAACCTGACATACACACCTATCGACAACCCTGACCCAAACCCTAACCCTAAGGTCCGTCACTCTCGCACACTCACCTAACCCGCGCCCTAACTCTAACTCACTTAACCCACCCCTAACCCAAAAGAAATCACTACTACACACTTACCCGACCCAAGCCCTTACCCTAACTCACTTAACCCACCCCATCCCCACAGACCGTGAACATCGCACACTTACCTTACTCGCACCCTAACGTCCGTCACTACTGCATACATACACATCCCTTACACATTTCGCTTACCTCCGCGTCGGTGTTGGTTGACTGACTTTCGTTTATTTCAGTTTTCGTTCCTTTGACGTTTCCACGTCGGTGTCGGTTAACTGACGTTCATTTATTTCAGTTTTCGTTCCTTTGACGTTTCGGTTAATTGACGTCCATCTACCGGCTGTCGATGAAACAATGTGTCGTTTATCTCATAGGAACCCATATATATATATATATATATATATATATATATATATATATTTTTTTTTTTTTTTTTCTTTTTTTTTGATTGTTGGCTGATCCCTTTCTTGTTAGTGATCAGTACTGATTATGTCTTCTAAGGATTCTAAACTCTCTGTGTTTAAAAAATGTGAAGAATGTGGACAAAAAATGTCCCTTACAGGCAGGTATACAATTTGTGTCTATTGTTTAGGAGCTGTTCACATCCAAGAGTCCTGAGAAATTTGTCACTCCTTCAGCCACGGGGCTTTGTTGGAATGCAAAAACAAGCTGCTGTTAAGAGGCCTTTTGAAAACCCCCTTCGCCAAAGCAATTCAAGAAGATCCGGGTCCTTTGAAATCTGGCTAATCACTTTCTCCAAAGTCTGACAAGTCTACTAAGAGGTCTTCATGTTCTAGCACTCCATTGGAGCCATCAAAAAAAGTGCCGAAAGTATCCTCTCTGGATCCGAAGGCTGTCAGTACTGAGAGGCCTTCCACTTTGCCCCCATCATTCTCGAAGCCAATGGAATTTCAATTACAGAGCCAGTCCCCTGAATTGGAATCGGTATCTCCAACTCTGAGATCACCATTATTTCAGACTTCTAAATCTCCTGCCCTCTCAACTTGATCTTTCAGGAGTCTGTCTGATGTTGACGTGAATCACATGGTGCAGAGACTATTAAGTACACTGGCACTCGCCAAACTGTTAACAGATCCAACCCTGAGGGCTTCAGATCTGACCAAACCCTCCCCCTTCTGTACTAATTCCTCCTCTGAGCCAACCTCAGACCTCGGAGCTGGGACGTCTGGAACTGATATTGATGGAATCATCAAAACCAAGACCTACCACAGGATCATCAGATCCAAACATCATGGTGACCTCCTCAGTTCCATCAGAACTTGAGGAGTCTAGGGGCCAACATTCTCCAGATAGGTCTGGGGAGGGGAGTCAGATCGGACAGTTGTTGGATCCAAACTTGCCTCACAGGGCATCGGCCCTACTTTGCTCAGCTCCTACATCCGGCCCAGAGCCATCCACCTTGGCTCCAGGGATTCCCTCTAGTTCTTCGGAGCCAGAGGTTTCCTCAGATCAGGGGCATGGGGCCTTCGAGATGATGAGGAGAGTGCAGTCTCCACAGGCAACTCCACTCTCAGGTCTAGACATTCTTCCCCCAAAGGCACCAGTGTCTGTCTCTCTACCCTCACATCCACAGGGATGCGGAGATCCTAAGCCACAGTATGCCCCACAGGGGGGCCCCCCTCTCTCCTGAAACCTCACCAGAGTACCCCTCCAAAGAGGTCCCTCAGAAGAGGTTATGCAAGAGGAAGCATTTAGACTCCTCAGAGGAGTCTGTTACTTCAGATACAGACCTCGATGATGCCAAAGGGTCCCCATGGTCACCTGCTGATGATGTCTCCTTTGGAGACATCTTGGAAATACTTAAGCAGAGAGGTGGCTGAAAGTTCACCACCCCTTTAGCAGAGGAGTATATGTACCTGAGGCTTTTGGATCTCATCCTTTCTCCAGTTGGGTGTCTCCACCTTTTGACAAACTTATGGATTTAGTTTTTCAAAAGGTGTGGTAGTCTCCAGATATTGGTGAACCAGTTCCTTGGAGGCCAAATAAGTTCACTACCTTCCCATCAGACAAAAATTTTCTAACAAAGGAAGTCCCAGTAGATGAGATGGTGGTGGCAGCAGCCACCAAGAAGGAACTTTCAGAGACATCTTCTTCTGTCCATCCATCGAACAAGAACTCTCGCATGATGGACAGATATGGAAAGTGCATTTTTTCTTCAGCATCTTTTGCATTTAGGCTGCTGAATTACCTGACTCATTTCACAAAGTTACAGACAGATCTCCTGAAAGAGCTAGGATATAGTCTCCAAGGTTCAATAGCTGAAGAGGTGTCAGAAGAAGTTTCCTTTCGGCTCTCTACCTTAAATTCTGTGGTCAACTCCTCCATGAGACTGATTTCTTATGCAGCAGATGGAGCAAGCAGAGCAGTGGGTTCAGGAATTTCCTTAAGGAGACAGTCCTGGACGAGCTTGTGTGACTTTGTAGAACCCTTTAAATCTTCCTTTGTGAATGCCCCATTTGATGGCTTGTCCTTGTTTGGGCCTAATGTTAAGGACACACTGACCAGGTGTGAACAGGAAGGAAAAACTATCTCTTCCGTAGGAGTCCATTTTTCCCTATCTAATCTACCAGACCTTACCCCAAAGGTCAGAAAGGCAGTGGGAAAATGTGGTTTTGAAAATCCCAGAGAGTTTTCCAGGACACAGGTGGTGATTCTTCCCCCAGGGGCAGAGGGGGAACTGCTAATGAAGACTCCAACCACGTGGCAGAGGGGGTCCACAGAAATAGGGTGACAAGAAATCTTTCTTTGGTAAGCCCCTTCAGTGCTTCTGAATGGAGGCCCACCTGTCCATCTCTGGAGGCAGTCGGGGGCCACTTATCTTTGTACCCAAAAGCCTGGCTGACAGCTGCAAAAGACAACTGGGCACAAAGCATCATATCTAGAAGTTACTCCATACCCTTTTCCTTCTCCCTCCCCATACATAAAAAAGATCCTGAGCATCCTACCCAGGCAATTCAGGAAATTCAAAAGTTGCTAGAGAAAAGAGTCATCCAAACAGTTCCTGCAGACCAGATAGGATCCAGAACTTACTCAAGGTTCTTTTTAGTTCCAAAGAAAATGGGACTGGAAAACAATTCTGGATCTCAGTATCCTAAACAAATCTGTAAGAAAGTCTAAGTTCCAGATGGTATCACGGTAGTCAATACTCCCATTCTTGGGACAAGACAATTGGATGTGTTTGACAGACCTCCAGGATATGTACTACCACATAAAAATGGACAGGCAATCCAGGAGACATCTGCACTTTTGTCTACAAGCCAGTCGTTACCAGGTTTGGCCTCACTACAGCCCCCAGAGTGTTCACCAAGTGTATGGTAGTAGTTGTAGCTCACTTGAGATGCCTAGGATTCTGAGTGTTTCAATATCTAGACAACTGGCTCCTAACTGCCACCACTGAGCATCTATTAACAAAAGTGAGAGCCAGTTCTAAATAGCCTTCAAGTCTCAGTCACACGTACCAATTGGATATATTGGAATTGTACAGCAGAATTGGACAACCTTTGGTAAGGGCCTTAAAGTAGTTGATAAGTAGTGGCTGGTGGCAGCTGGAACTACTTTATAGTCTTAGCAGAAGGGGATATAGCTAGTAAACCTGTGCCAGCCTTTCCCGTGTGTGTGTGTGTGTGTGTGTGTGTGTGTGTGTGTGTGTGTGTGTGTGTGTGTTTGTATATAAATGAAATCTCAAAGTGTGTGTGTCAGCTACTTGGACAGAGACATGAAGCACTGGTTGGACAGAGTGGGTGCTGGAGGTTTTGGCTTGGCCACTCAGCTGAGATCTCAAACCTGTATCTGCACCAGTGGGGAGTCTTATTGGGGATCTGGAGAAAGAGGGAGAAACCAGCCCAAACTGACTGTGGTCTCTGTGTGCTCTTAAGGGAAATTGGACTTTACTGTGTGTGTATTTGTCATCCTCCCAGTGTGTACATCCTCTAGCTGTTGCCAGTGGTGAGGATTGAGGCTCCGTGATACCTGGGCCAGTACAGGGGTGTCACATATTAATTGGTTGACAGTGGTGGGTGTGATGCCCATGCACTGGCCCACCAATCAAGGAGCCTCGGTCTTCACCACTAACACCAGTGAGGGGCATCCACATTGGGAAGGATAACAAATACACAAACAGTAAAGTACAATTTCCTTTAAGAGCACACAGAGGTCACAGTCAGTCTTGGGCTGGTTTTTCCCTTTCTCTCCAGATCCCCAATAAGACTACCCACTGGCACAGCTATAGGGTCCAGATCGCAGCCTAGTGGTCAAGCTAAAACCTCCAGCACCCTCTCTGTCCAACCAGTGCTTCCTGTCCCTGCTGAAGTAGCTGACACACTTTGAGATACGAGTTATATATAAACACACACACACTCCTGGGGAAGGCTGGCACAGATTCTCCAGCTATGTCCCTTCTGCCCAGACTATACAGTGTTACCACTTGCCACCAACCACTAATATCAGCTACTAATAAGGCCCTTATGAAATGGTGTCCAATTATTACTGTGCAATATTATTATCCAAATGGTAAGTGTGAGGAACAGCAAGGCTTATTTTGAGTGGCTTGGACAGCATCACTATATACATGCAATGTACTCTAGAGCTTAAATTATCTCTACATAAAACAGCCACAGTTGAAAGGTTTAAAAAATTTAATAATAATAAATAAGAACAGAAGACAATACTCCTTACTACACAGTGCTAGTCAGTAATTCAGAGATCACAGAGAAATGCTTAAAATAATACAGTAGAAAAGTTCTGACATCAGTAGAAAAAACAGCTAGACTAGACTTCCTATTTCCTATCTATATCTAAGAGCAAACATAGTTCTCAAATAAATGTACATATAGAGCAAGGCAGTGCTGGTGATGTTGTCAGTTCTGAAAACAAATGCAAAATGCACCGATTCTCTCTCTCTCTCTGTCTCCTTAAATTGATAACACAGTACCACTGGCTAATTTCAGATTACAGCATTATTCTCTGTTTCCCAGGCTAACAGAAACTCAGAGTGGCACAGCCCTTTTGATCTTTCAGCTGGTCAGGAAGCCTGAGCAATAAAATACGTTATACATGTAAATTCTAGTCATTAACTCTGGTCTCAAAACAATAGGAAGAATTCCTTCATTCAGACATCTTGGCTCTGAGTTCTGAGATCAAACAATTATACAAGGCTTGACTTATCAGCTTTCCTCCAGCAGAGTGCAATGCAGTTACATTTTTGTGGTTCAACATTTGCCATAATTTTCTTACATTTAAGAGAACAAGCATGTGGCTTACATTGATATTTACAAATGACAGAATTATCTACAAAATCCTATCTAGCTAGGCTGGCAGCCTTCACAGTGGGATAGTCACATCAAATATTAATTGTCTTGTAGTGGTGTGGCTAATGAATTCCTGTAGCCTGTGTACAGTGGTCACTGAGGGTGTTTGTTCTCTCAATCAGCCACACAGTGAACATTCAAAATTTCATATCACAAGTGTTTTACTTTTTTGTTAACTTAGTTAGTCAGGGAGAGCAGGCAAGCATGTCAGTAGAAGAGTATGGCAAGCTGACAAGGAGCAAGTTGGCTGAGATGTGCCAGGTTAGAGGACTGGTACATGCTAACCTGACTAAAGCAGAAATGATTACAGCTTTGGGCAAAGCTGCATCACACCCCAGCAATCAAGAGGACAAACAGGCTGGCCTTGGAGATGTATAACTCTCAGAAAATGGACAGCTCATCCTTTCCACAGAGGAATTAAAAATCATTCTGGAGATAAAGAGTCTTGAGTGGGAAGCCAAGTGTTTGGAAACAGAAGCAGCAGGGAGACTGAGATGTCTAGAGGCTGAGGAAGATGAGAAACTGCAATGTCTGGAGGCTGAGGAAAATGAGAAACTGCGTCATCTAAAGGCTGAGGAAAATGAGAAACTGTGACGTTTAGAAGCTGAGGAGAATGAGAGGCAGTGGCAATATGAAAATGAGATGTTGACTCTTCGCCAGAGTCATGGAGGCAATGGGGAAGGGAGTAAATGAACCTCAGAGGCAACAAAGGTCAATACATTTCTTCCACAATTTACAGAGGGGGATAATTTTGATAGTTTCTTTTATATGTTTGAAAGGGTATGTAAACAGTATAATGTTGACCAAAGGCTCTGGGTACAGTTCCTGACTCCCTTACTTCATGGTAAAGCTGTAACTGCTATTTCTAAATTGTCTGATACTGATTGCTTAAATTATAATGCAGTCAAACATTGTTTGTTAGAATGCTTTAACACCTGAAGCTTATAGGAAAACGTTTTGTGAGCATAGACACAAGGCAAATGAAAGTATGTGTGAATATATTGCTGAACTAAGCATTTATTTTTATAGGTGAGTGAGTGGATGTCACATCAACACTTTTGAAGGGCTGTCAGACCTTTTGGTGAGGGAACAAACCCTTAGCACTTTGCCTGAGGACACGAGAATCTGGTTAGCTGATAGACAATGCAGTACTCCAGATGAGTTGGGGAAGAAGGGAGACCTATACCTAGCAAGCAGGGCATCACTCCACAGGAAAGGGACACCCAGTGCTGCTCATGGGTCTAAGGGAACCCATGGTGGGTGATCCAGACTGCCCGAACAGAGTCCACAGTAGCAGGAGAAGCCATTAGTCTAGGTACATGTCTAGGTCCAAGGGTGAAATGTTTTAAATACAACCAATGGGGCCATGTAGCATATAAATGTCCATGGAAGCAAGGTGAGGAACAAAAGATGGGAGAGCCAGTAAGTGGGAATGACAGAATGCCAGCAGTAAGTTGTCTTGAGACAACAAGGGTACCAAACTACCACAAGTGGTTATCCTATTTTAGTAAATGGGAAACAGGCCATTGCTAAGAGAGACACATCCTCTGACCTAACCATTGTGAAGCCTGCAATGGTTAAAGAGGAGCACTACTTGCTTGGGCAATCTACTCCAGTCAGAGCTTTAGGAAGGACCTCATTCCAAATACCTTTGGCTAGGGTTCACCTTGACTGGGAAGGGTGGAAAAGGAAGCCAGCAAGTAGGTGTGTTTGAGGATATCCCTCAGATGTTCTGACTGGGAATGATTTTGATAATGCAGTACCCTGTGTGCATGCAGTTACATGTAGTCAGGCTTGGAGACAAGCATGTGGGTCTGGGAGCTTGGGGGAGATACAGACAGACCGCAGAGTTGCAGCCAGGACTGGTGCGGTGGTTACTTCAGGGAGGGAGCTACCCTGTAGCAATGAGACTAAAGGTGAGCAACAGCTGCTCATGGGTACTGATGTTCTCTTGGACAGAGTGACTGCAAGGGCAGAGGTGAGTAGTAGTACCCAGACTGACAGTGAGGCACCCCTGTTAGAGAATACCAGACTTCCTGTGGAAAGGGAGTTGGGAAGGGTTACTAAGAGAGAATTGAGACAGGCTCAGCTCTCAGACCCTACATTACAAGGCCATAGGGAAGTAGCTAGTGAGGCACCTGATTCTCAAGGAAAGGGGGAATCTTTATACTGTGATAAAGGGTCACTGTATAGGGAGTGGACCCCTGAGGGAGGGCTAGAGGGTGAGAGAATACACAGTTGGTAGTGCCCAGAGCCGATCATCTGCAATTATAGCCATAGCCCATGATATTCCCTTTGCAGGTCATATGGGCATAAAATGTACAAAAAGATGTATTATGCAAAACTTTTATTGGCCTGGGATTTCCAGAGATGTATCAGGGTACTGCAGGACCTGTGAGCAGTGCCAAAGGTAGGTAAGGCAGGAGACAAGGTGAAAGCTCCTTTGATGCCTTTGTATGTGATTAAGGAGCCATTTCAGAGGGTAGCTATGGATATTGTGGGGCCTCTGTGTACCCCAAGTTGCACAGGGAAAAATATATCCTAGTGGTAATAGATTATGCTACCAAATACCCTGAAGCAGTGTCAAATACCTTGAAGCGGTGGCCCTATGCTACATTGAGGCAGAAAAGGTGGAACATACTTTGGTAGAGATTTTCAGCAGGGTAGGTTTCCCAAAGGAAATATTGACTGACAGAGGTGACAATTTCATGTCAGACCTGCTGGCTTGTCTGTGGAAGCACTGTGGGGTAAAGCACCTAAAGACCACCCCTACTATCCCCAGACTAATGGTCTTGTTGGGTGGTTAAACTCTACACTCAAGATGATGCTATGGGCATTTACACACCAGTTTAAGAGGGAGTTGGACAAATATTTATCCCATCTGTTGTTTATGTCTAGAGACTTGTCCCAGGAATCCATAGGTTTTTCACCCTTTGAGTTGCTGTATGGGTATAGGGTGAGGGGACCTCTAGATTTGATTTGAGATAAGTGAGAAGGTAAGTGTGAATCTCAGAAGGACTCTGTTGTGGCATATGTCCTAAACCTCAGGACAAGGCTCAGGGAACATATGGGCTTGGTCCAGGAGAACCTGGCAGAAACCCAACAGCAGGAAAAAGGTCTGGTATGACAGGAATGCTCAAGCTAGAGAGTATTCTGTAGGGTAGCAGGCAATGGTTCTCATTCCTGTCAGACACAAAAAGCTGCAGGCAGCTTGGGTGGGACCCTACAAAGTGGTAAGGGGAAGGTAAGTGATGTTAACTACATGGTAGAACTGCTAGGCAGGGGCACAAACTGCACCATGTTAACATGATGAAACCTTACCATGATAGGAAGGTCCATGTGCTGAGTATTTGCAGTGGATAGCAGGAGGAGTCTGAGGGGGATCTGGTAACTGATCTCCTTTGTGAGGCTCAGACTGACACCTCAGTGGAAGGGGTAGCAATGTCCCAACAGCTATCCCCTACCCAGGTTCAAGAAATCCAAGCAGTGTTACAGGAGTTTGGGGACATATTCACTGGGAAACCAATGTGCACCCTCCTGGTGCAGCACCATGTGGATACAGGTCCCTAAAGGCCCCTTATATGGTTCTTGAGAGAGCCAAACAGACTCTGATTAAGGTGATACAGGAAATTTTGGAACTAGGGGTAATCCAGGAATCCAGCAGTCCCTGGGCCACCTCAATGGTGCTAGTACCAAAGAAGGATAGCAGCACCAGGTACTGTGTGGACTATAGGAAATTAAATAGTCACACAGAGTCAGATGCTTACCCCATGCCTAGGACAGATGAAGCCCTAGAGGAGCTGGGTGGGGCTAAGTATCTTATCACCATTGATCTCACCAAGGGTTACTGGCAGGTGCCCTTGACTCCCAGTGCTAGAGAGAGGTCAGCCTTTGTGACTCCTTTTGGCTTGTATGAATTCATAAAGATGCCCTTTGGGATGAAAAATGCCCTAGTGACTTTCCAGAAGCTGGTAGATCATATCCTTGTATGAGCAGGAGATTTTTCCATGGCTTATTTAGATGATATTGCCATCTATAGCCATTCCCGGCAAGAGCACTTTCAGCATGTCAGGGAGGTGCTGGGCAGATTACAGAGGGCAGGGTTGACCATTAAGCCCAGCAAATGTCAGGTGGGTATGGCACAGGTCTTCTACCTGGGACATAGCATGGGGAGTGGTAAGATCAGGCCAGAACCTGCCAAAGTGAAAGCCATTCAGGCATGGCCTTCCCCTGTTATCAAAAAGCACATGAGGGCACCACACAAAGTTTGTCTCCAATTATAGTAGCATAGCTGCTCCCCTAACAGACTTGACAAGGAAAAACAAGACAGATATGTTAGTGTGGACCCCAGCATGTGAGGAGGCATTCCAGAAGCTTAAAGGAGCTTTGGGAGGACCCCTGTGTTAGCCAGTCCATATTACAGTAAAGCATTTGTTGTCCTGGTGAATTCTCGAAACCATGGGGTAGGGGATATACTCAGCCAGGTCTCCTCAGAGAGAGAGAAGAGTACCCAGTGCTATATCTCAGTCATAGGCTCCAACTCAGGGAGGAATGCTATGTAACTGTAGAAAAAGAATGTCTAGCCATAGTGTGGGCACTGCTGAAACTATAGCCTTATCTGTATGGAAGGCAATTCACTCTAGTTGCAGACCACACTCCCGTAACATAGCTACACTGGGCCAGCCAGCAAATTGCCAAGTTACTAAGGTGGAGCCTAGGGTTACAAGCATATGATATGACAGTGAAGACACCAGAGTGGGATTAGCAATGCCAACACAGATGGGCTTTCATGACAGGGAATAGGGTAAGGTATTCCCAGTTAGGCTCAACCCTCTCAAGCAACGTTTCTCAAGGGTCACTTGAAAAACTAGCTTGAGGTTTTGTGGGGGGGGGGGTGTCACACTGCCAGACCAACTATCTGGAATTTTGTAAATAATTCTATGTCATTTGTGAATATTGATATGATTTATACAGAACTGTATGTCATGTACTGAGCTAAAATGTAACCACAGCATGCCCTGCTGGCTTAGAATAGAAATGTATATGAACTATTGTAATTGTAATTGTGTGACTGTATATGTTTTAACAGTAGAAACTGGGACATAAAATGTAACGCTGCAAACCTTCAAGAAAATAAGTTGAAATTAAATTGTTTTATGATTGTGCTATAAAAATGATCTCTCAATTTCAGTGTAGCAGACACAATGTCTAGAGCTAGAAGTTTTTTGTATTGTCTTGGAAGAGAAGAAATTGCTAGGTTTGAGATGCAGAAGTGTTTTATTGTTTTATGACTTTCAGGATCTGCAAACATCTGAAAGATATGTATTTTTCACAGAGAGATGCTAAAAATGCTTGTACTTTCTAGCAATGGGGGTAGCTTGGGAACTGAAGTCAGGTGACAAAAAGTGATGTCATCTAAGCTAACCCAGCAGTATTGCTTGATATTAATTTAAGAACTCTCTCAGAGAGAGACTGGGCATTTTGTATTTTGTCTTGGACCCAACGAGAATATCTACTTATCACCACCTTCTGCACTTGCCTTGCTGTAGGTAAGTTTCTAGGGTTAGTAACTCTTTTAGATATAGTTAGAAATATAGTAAGGATTAGTTTAGATCTTTTCTGCATTTATTTGAGGCTGTCCTGCAATGTTGTTTTAAATATTTCCTGTGATTTTGAACTCTAAAGTTACTGTGTTGATTTACTGAGTATTGTCTTGTTCTTTTATTATTTTTTATTAATTATATTTAAACCTATCTTTGAGGCTGATATCTGTGAGACATATTTAAGCTTTTAGAGTACTTGCATATGTATTTGGTGACACTGTACAGGCCACTCCAAAATAGCCTTGCTCTTAGTCAGACTACCATTTGGACTAAAAGTAACATTGCACAGTAAGATTGGAAACCCTTTGATAAGGGCCTTAAAATAGTTGATAAGTAGTGGCTGATGGCAGCTGGAACTATCTTATAGTCTGGGCAGAAGGGGGCATGGCTAGTAAACCTGTGAACCTGTGCCAGCCTTTCCTAGGTATGTGTGTGTGTGTGTGTGTGTGTGTGTGTTTGTATATAAATCAAATCTCAACGTGTGTGTGTGTGTGTGTGTGTGTGTGTGTGTGTGTGTGTGTGTGTGTGTGTGTGTGAGTTTGTGTGTGTGTGTGTGTGTGTGTGTGTGTGTGTGTGTGTGTGTGTGTGTGTGTGTGAGCTACTTGGATAGGGGCATGAAGCAATGGTTGGACAGAGAGGGTGCTGGAGGTTTTGGTTTGGCCATTCAGCTGAGATATCAACAGTATAGTTGTGCCAGTGGGGAGTTTTACTGGGGATCTGGAGAAAGAGGGAGAAACCAGCCCAGGCTGACTGTGGTCTCTGTGTGCTCTTAAGGGAAATTGCATTTTATTGTGTGTATTTGTCATCCTCCCAGTGTGTATGTCCACTAACTGTTGCTAGTGGCAGAGTGAGGCTCCTTGATGACTGGGCCAGTGCAGGGGCATCACACCATCAACACGTCAGCATTAATTCTCCAATGTGGTTAACATAAGCCAGGATTTATTTTCTACTGTGGTCAACAGAAGGCAGCACACGCTGTCCTGGCAAGGTTTCAGCTCATCTGAATAGATATAACAAAGGCAGGGTGCTGCCACAAAAGGTACTGTGAATAATTTAAATACATTAAATAATAATAGTGATAACAACAATCGACAATTTGACAGTTTTAACTTTGACGAATGGGTGCAGCAATCATTTCATTTTGGGAACTCAAATGTAGGAGAGTAACACAAACACAGAGCCCCCTATGAACTAACCAGTGGATCCATAAAAGAACTAACATTCCTTTTTGAAAAAAAATTACAAAAGATTAAGAATTTACAACTAGATAGTGCCTACCTAACTGAATGTGTTAGATCAGGCATTGTCCGCAAAGGACTTGGACTACACATGTTCCCCAATGGACTTGATCAAAACAATTATATGTTTAATGTTCACAGATATGTTCAATAGGTTCGGGTTAAAACTGATTGAGTTAATCATTAAGTACAGCACTGGCACTACTGGACAGCTTCTTAAAAAGGTTGAGCATTTGAAGAATGGCATTGAACATGATCTAATGTTCAGTGACTATAAGAGTTTATACAGTAGTGTCTTCACACGTATTGAATGTAATTGTAATTAGACCCTAGACAGAAAAAAAAATTGAAAGGGACCTTAAGGAATAGATAGAAAAAATAAAAAAATTGAAAGGGACCTTAAGGATTATAAAAACAACACTGTTTACCCATATATAATAAACAGTGTGTCGTCCTACAATAATGCCTTTCAGCAGGTGATGGTGCAAGAACCAAACACCACCCATTACAATGATTCCCCTGATTTTGATCTAGATGGGGATTTTCCAGTATTCAGGAGATATGAATGGATAGTGGCAGGTCCACACACATTCATGACCTATACCCATACCAGTACCCACAACCTCCAGACTAATACAGACAATGGAACAGGCAGAGACAGGTGAGGGGGAAAGGGAAGAGACACAAGATGAAGAAAGGTCTGAATTAGTAATCACACAACACCCTGATGGCATTACACTGTCCTTGAATGCATATAAAATATACAACTACAGTCCCGCCACTATTACTTTAGACCATTTTAAATTGTTTTCTAGAGGATTTAAATTCATCACAACTCCATGTCTTAATTTGGCTGACTAACCTTTTGAATTTAAACTTTTTACAAGAAAGTTAAATTTGGCCACATATTTCAATAATAATAAAGAATGTGAGGTTATGAGACCTACAAATGAATTCAGAAAATGAAGCAAATTCAACCCTCCAGTACACAAGACTCTGTAGGTGTTTGAAAAAAGCTTGAATTTATGGTTATTAAAAACTACACAAAGATAGATCACATATGCTAAAAATTATAAGGCATGACAAATTAATTAGGATTATGCGGCCAGATAAGGTAGGAGGAACAGTAGTAGTCAGTTCATGGCAATACACTCAGGTAATGAGCAAGTTGTTTTATGACACCGACACCTATGTGGCCATTTTAAAGAATGAGATTAACATCACCTGTTCCAAAATTGATTTATATTTACAGGAGATACTTTTGGAAGGTAGAATTGATGTAAACATGCACACATACTTATATAATAAGAAATCTACTATACACAGTTTTTTGATATACCAAAAATTCAAAAGGGCACTGAAAATTTGAAATATAGACCCATAGTTGTGGCCTATGGTTACAAAACATATCTCCTTTCAGTTTTCATTGGCAAGAAGTTAAAACCGTGGTTTCAAGAAAAATCTCACTTGCTCAAATATTCATGGAATTTTCTTAGAAGGCACACCCCCAATCTTTGATGTAACAACATCACTTTTCCAACAATAGATGTAATTGATCTTTATACATGCTTTCCCCAGTAGAAGAGCATAGAACTTTTTTACAATAGTTTAAACGAATGTACCAAACAACAGTGGGGTCATTTCTTTGTCGAAACTGTTGTGTGTGGAATGATTCGGAATATTTCCAACACTCTTATTAATGGACATAGATATGCAGCTAAGAAGAGGTTTCATTGCCATTCATGTGGTGTGATTTATATTTTGGATTGTGGATGTGATGTTGTTAAATGGTACATTGGGTGGACCAAAAAGAAGGTTAAAACTACAATTCCAAACTACTTTTATTAGTTTTTTTTTTTCAAATAACTTTTTATTTATTTCATAAGAATAACAAGAAAGAAAATAGAAAACCAATATTATAACATGGATACATGAATGAGCGAATAAACTGAACTCATAATAAACATGTAAAAAACAAAACCTGAAAAATATACTAAAGTATATACAGTATGCACAAATTAACTAGCAAGTGTGCTACCATAAAGAGAGATAAATTAGGATGAGAGAGACATGGTTTTCAGAGATAGTATAAATAAAGGTTCATCATGAAGTGTAAGATAAATCTCAGTTCTAAATAAAGGTGTTAGGGTTGTTATTCACTAAGGATAAGGCAAGAACCCTTTTCCAAACTTTTCTTAAGACGGCAACCTTCCTGAGACCTTTCGTAATAAATTTCTGTGCTGAGATGTATGCAAGAGCCATTTCCTTAAAGTTATTCCAACAGAGTTTGGTACGATCTATCCAGTTTTTGGTGATATATAATTTCATAAGAGAGCATAGAGTAACAAGTACATGCATATCAAGTTTAGAAAGATTTACAGTAGGCATATGAAGAATCGCTATTTCCCAGGAGAGGGTCGATTTATGGTATCCCATTTTCTCGAGACGGACTTTCAGTGAGGACCAAAGCTTATGTGAGTAATCGCAAAACCAAAGAACGTGTAGAAGATCGGCACTTGGGGAGGAACAACATGGACAAGAGGGAGAGTTCTTAAAGTCAAACTTGTTTAAGACAGAGGGAGTATAGTATGAGTTGTTGTTGATCATTAATTGTGTGTAAATAAGTTTTTTAAATGGGGATAGATCTAAGGTATTTTTTATGGCAGAAAGCTTTTGTTTCTCCAAAAGATGTGAATTATGATTGTCCCAATAACCAGAGAAAAGGCAGTATGAGTCATGTATTATGGAGATCAACAGATTGTACGATTTAGAGAGCATTTTCTCTGAATTCGAAAGGGTTTGGATGACTACCTCCAGCTTGGTGATATCTTGACTTTTGACTATGAGGTGTGCGAATTTTGATGCGACTAGTTCTCGTAATTGATGGAGAATAGTTGTGTACTTATTATTAACCTTAAGGATTATGCGAAGATTGGTAAGTGATTCATTTCTGTGTTTAAGAATATCCCAAACCACAATATTTTTAATGAGAGAAAAGTTAGAAAGATTAATTAACAGATTATTCATTTTAATATTGGGATTTAAGTGGAGACATTGGGGTAGAGGAAGAACACTATCAAATTTAATATGTTTTAATAGAATTTGGAAAGTTCTGATTTTTATGTATTAGATTGGTGGATAACTTAGAATTGTTGATAGCATCCGGGGAAAGAAAAGGGAGAGTGACAGGGTTAATTTTGTTGGCTTGAACATGTTGATACCATAGCCTGATCCAGGTAGGGTAAGAGTTATACTCTCCATGATTGAGTTTCGAGATAGACAGAATTCTATTAGCACAAATAATTATATAGAACAATTGAAAGTTCGGTAGACCGAGGCCGCCTTTACTCTTAGGGAAGATTAATTTAGAGTACGAAATTCTGACTGATTTAGGAAACCAGATAAATTTGGCTAATTCTTTATTAATCTTTGATAAGAAAGACTTAGATATTATCTGATCTGAAGCATTAAATTGATAAAGGAGTCTGGGAAGTATGTTCATCTTAACTATCACAGATTTGGATAAGAGAGATAAGTTCATTAGTTCCCATCTACGAAGGTCCTGTAATATTTTCAACCAAGTTCTGAGCAAATTATTTTGGAACATAGACAATTGGTTATGTTCGAAGTGAATGCCAAGATATTTAATGTCAAAGGTTGTCTGAAAGGGAGAATCAGGAAAATAATTAGATTTATGACCCACAGGTTTGATAGGAAAGATGTGCAATTTCTTATGGTTAATCTGATAGTCTGAGGCCTTTGAAAACTTGTTAATAGAATTAATTATTTTACTAAGGTCAGTGTTAGGAAGTTGGAAATATAGATTAAGGTCATCTGCAAAGGCAGAAAATAATATTCTAGTGTTTAGGACTTTGGGAATCACATGAAAGGTATTCTGGGCAATATATAGAAAGAATGGTTCTATAAATATGTTGAAAAGAAAAGGGGATAAAGGACAGCCTTGTCTTGTACCATTTGTAATATTTATTGATTTGGATAGGTTTTTGTTGATACATAGATATGTGTATGTATTTTTATATAATGATTTAATCATATCAGAAAAGGCAATAGGTATACTAAAATGAGCCATGGTTTGGAATAGAAAATCCCAGTTTACCCTGTCAAAAGCTTTTGAAGCGTCTAAAGTTAGTGCATAGATGGGATTTTTCTCCTTTTTGGTGAAGTGGATTAGAGAGTCCAATGTTAAAGTATTGTCCCATGTGTGTGTCTATGGGTCATAAAGCTGACCTGTTCCAAAGAGATTAAAGAGGGCATAACTCTTTTCAATCTGTTCGCCAGGAAAGACGCTAGGATCTTAATATCATGTTTATTAATGAAATAGGCTGATAGTTATGGGGGTCAGCTTTGTCTCTCTTATTTTTCAAAATTAGAATAGTTTTCGAGGTGTTCCAGTGTAAATCAGATATTCCATTTTTTATTATATACTTAAATACCTTCAAAAGAATGGGGGAGGTTATCAGATTAAAGGTTTTAAAAAATTCAGCTGTAAAGCCATCCGGGCCAGGGGATTTGCCTACCTTGAGACTGGCAGTAACATTTTGGATTTCCTGGAGACTCAAGGGAGCAGAAAGCAGAGAGCATTGAGATTCATTCAGGGAGGGAAATTTAATAGAATTCAGAAAGCTATATATATACCAGTTAATAGAGGGGTCTATTTTCCTACAATAAACATCTGAGTATAAGGACGAGAAAAGTTGTATTATTTCAGAGTCCGACTTGTATATTTTATTTTGGAAATGTAGTAAGGAGATTCTGGGGGTGCCCTGATTGTTTTTTATTATTCTTGCCAAGGTTTTAGAGGGGCTCTGTGCCCATTCTGAATAAGTTGCAATAAGTTTTTGTTCAGATAGGGGAAAGGTTTTGTTGATGAAGTTCTAGTAGTTTTTTTTGAGAACTGCTAATTTCTTTGTGTAAGTTAGGGTCTGGATTTAGCCTTTGTTGTTTTTCTAAATCAGAAATCCTTGAGATTAGCTTAGATTCCTTATTTTTGTAGAATTTTTTATAGTAGGAGGCTTTGTTGATTAAAAGACCTCTTAAACTGGCCTTACAGGCGGCCCATTGGATATCAAATGGAATATGTGACCTTTCAAGGTTAGAGCTAAAGTCTGATAGTATTTCTGTAATTTCTTGAGTTATGGCCTTATTGGAAAGCAGGTTGCTGTTCAAAGTCCAGTTATTATATCGGGGGAGAGAAGTTGACCCTGGATCGTGTCTAATCTTGAGAGAGATTCTTGAATGATCAGAGAAGAATCTAGGTTCTAATGAGAAGTTTATCTTGAAATTAGAGAGGGAATCGGATACTAGAAAGAAATCTAACTGTGACCATGTATTATAACATTTCGAATAATATGTGTAAATTTCATCTTTAGATAGATGTCCACTGAATGAAATGGGGTCAATGAGGTTAAAGTCATTTATTAAATCCTCTAGTTCTAGAGATGCTTGAAAATTGTATGTGGGAGATTTGCTGGTGCGATCTATACTGGGGTCTATAACAGCATTCCAATCTCCCCCTAAAATAATATGGTGATCCTGAAAAGCAGAAAGAATATTATAGATCTCTAGGATGAAGATTTGTTGTTGAGTACATGGGCCATAGAGATTGAAAAAGAGGATTGGTTTATTGAGGTTAGGAAATTGAGAGGTGAAATAACACCATCTACCATTTTTGTCAGACTTCTCCTCCAGGATAACCCCATGAAAATCATTTTTGATTATAGTGGCCACCCCTTTAGAGTTGGAACTATCACCTGCAGAGATGATGGATTTTATCCACTTTTTTTTTCCTCTTTAGCCCAGTCCTCTTTGTATATGTGTGTTTCTTGTAAGAAACATATGTTAGCTTGAGATTTAAACAATAAGTGAAAGAGAAGAGATTTTTTGGAGTTGTTTTGTAATCCTCTAACATTCCATGAGTCAACAGACCACGCCATAATCACTAATTAAAGGGAAACTATAAGTTTGGGGTTTAGTATAACCTTACCCGTGAAGAGGGTATTTACACGTAGGAAGGAAAAGGATAGTCAGTGAGGTTAGGTATTTAGAAGAAGTGCGAGACCATAACAAAACATCATGTAGGGTGAGGAGACTGATAGTAATAATAATAATAATAATAGAAATGGTAGCACAGTATTCCTTCAAAACTACCCCGGTGCCTAACCACCCCACCCCTATGAGTGAAGGAATACAAGCAAAATAACAAAAGTTCCAATAAACCTTGATTAACAATGAAAACACACAGTAGAAAATTGTCATGTATAAAGTCCTAAAAAGGACTAAAATTACCATAAGTAACACTATACATATATACAAAGCAATCCACATCCAAAGATAGATCATACTAGGACCCTAATATCAAGCATCCATGAGCTCCACTAGAGATCGAGGAATGATAAAGAAAGAGTAGCCAGAAGTAGGTAGTGGTTGATGCTTGGAGAAAGTTAGTAGGCAGCTAGATTGGGAAGCAGACGGGAGAAACACTAGTAAAATGACAAAGAAAAGTAAGAATAAAACTAAAAAAAATAAAGATCGCCGCTTGTTATTTATCTATGTAAGCAGCCGAATTAACAATAGAAAAGGCCACACATAGAAAGCTTATAGCACAGTACTAAAGGTAAAGGACAAAGGAGAATGTGATAATGATAAATATAGGATACAAAGGATGGAAGACATAGGCTTTGAGCTCATATAGGATGCAAGCTTATGTGTACATATATGATTATAAAACTAGTACTACATAACATAACACTGATTATTCCTACTACAATTATCTATCTAGGCATTAAGTAATGACTTGCCAGTAACTACAAATATGACTAGGTAATATAGGAGAAAACCTAGAACTGAGCAAATGAAGTATCTGTTGAAGCAGCAGAGGTAAATAAAATGTGAATTAGTCTTAGTTAGGCTATGAACAACATATCTGCAACTTACTAACACATATGCAAAATCTAACATAAATAACTCACAAAGGACCCCGAACATCCAAGTTAAAGGATACAAGTTAGCTAATAAGCATAAGTAAATATGATGCTGGTTGTACGAGGCCAATTAGTAAGGCACCGTTTTCCACAAGTAAGGACTATACAACATTTTAATGAAATTATTGATTTTAACGCCTCAAGTTCTGCCTATATGTCAGGCTTCTTATTTTAACCATGTCCTTATCTGCACTAGATCGCCAAAGAACGGGACATACTAACCAGCTGCATCAGATGCATCAATAAACAAACAACAACAAGGGTTTGACACATATAGTATTGGCATCCTTTTAAATTATTGTTTGAAACTGACAGGAAGCGTAGCAAGCATGTGTACAGCATTGATTGAGGCGAATGTTGACAAGCTTAAACAACCCTTTAAGTTATCAAAAAAAGCCAGGCTCATAGTGCAGAAAGGATAGTTAGCAATCAAGCAATATTAATTAGCGTATTGTTTATATGACTAATCTGAGGAGTCATCGATAGCTTACTACTTTGTAAGCGGATCCAGATCAGTCATAACGCTGGAAGTTGGCGTATCGAAGAGACAGTTAGTAGTTTTGGCATCATAGGAGCAGCATACTGTATGGGAACCATAGGAAGTCACCCAGCATTAAGATCCCCCAAGTCACTAAGCCTGGATACAACAAGGTTCCCAGTTGAACCAAAGAACCAATGTCGCACAGATAGATCCAGAAGGGATATGGGACCAACAACCCCACACATTTCCATAGATGCCCAGCTACCTTGTAAAATGAAGCCAGGACTAGAGCAGATATATCCAGTGCGTGAAGAATTATATTAAAGACTCCAGCAATTATAATGAAAGTATTAAAGAAATATTCCAGAGTAGGTGCACATTACAGAACAGGGGAGTTTTAAAAAAAGCCTCTTTTGCTTCTTTTGGGGTGTTGACCGTATATTTATTTTCATTATAAGAGAAGATCAAGGCGTTCGGGTATCTCATCTGGTACTTGATATTTTTCTTAATCAGGTCTGCACAAAACGGAGCCAAATTTTGCCTGTTTAATTTAATTGTGAGAGGCAAGTCCTGAGAGAAAGTGAGTTTGTGTTTGTTCCAGATAAAATATTTTTGTTTTTTTTGCAGCCATTAAAATTTTTTGAGTGTCCTGGAAGTTAAGTAGCTTAGTGTAGATTTGACGTGGGGTAGAAGAGTCTTGATGTTTATGCATGGCCCTGTGTGCTGTCTCTACAACTAAGCCAGTAGAATGACTTTCCAAGCCTAGTAAAGCTTTGAAGATTTGCCTGGTGGTTGACAATAAATTGTGGCTATCATAGGTCTCTGGGAGACCTCTGATTAGTATGTTATTGTGGTGACTTCTAGCTTCCAGGTCCGTTACTTTAAATTGTAGATCCGAAAGCATTGTAGCTTTAGCGCGTAGTTCTTCAGACAAGGATTGGATCAATACTTCATTAGCCTGATTCTTGTGTTCAAGAGTGTCCATTATTTCCACAATAGTTTTGCCAAAATTGGTTAGCTGATCGGAGAATCCTTGTATGGCAAGATGTATAGGTTGAAGCACTGATTTAAGTTCATCTAAGTGGAAGTTGGCTTCACTTTTATTTTTAGCACTTGATTTGTTGGGATCCACTGGTTGTTTAGAGATTTTTTTGTCTTTTGGAAACCACATCTTTTTTTGGAGAGAAGATTGTGGAAAGTTTAGCTCTGGTAGATTGTGTCTCCATAGTGTCCGAGTTATCAGCCATGGTCTAGATACAATAATTATTAGTGTGCAGTAGTTAGTCCGAGGCCCCTTGGATGCATGTGGCTAAGATCACTGCAGCGAAAATGTGATATATTGACTGTTCTTTTGCCTGGATTAGTAGTCCTCCGATTCCGATGAATTAGGATAAAATAGTTGATTTCTTTACATAAGTCGTGAGAGTTGGTATTTAAAGCATGATAATTCGGCTGAGAATGTAGGTAAGGAAGGGAGCTCTATGGAGAGGGTGCAAACTAGACGACCGCCATCTTGGAATCCTTTTATTAGTTTTTTAGTTGGCTGACCCCTCGGCTTTCAATAGTGGTTGGTTGTGCTTCTAAGGTTACTTCCATAAAAAGTAACAACGTTGTCATTGACCTCACAAGATTAGTTGTAGCCATAATTGTTGATAATGACAAAGTTCATATCATAAGCTCATGGCTTTCATTTTCTAAGACAAAGTATGTTTTGTTATTAACTTATAACTCAGTTATAAATTCTGCCTCCTTTTTCTCAATTCACTTTTCCCATTACTGGACAGATAAAACTAGCTTTTGGTATTGATTTTCATTGATAGAGAACCTATAAGTTGATCCCATTGCATGTCTTTCGAACGCCACTCAACCGTGGGGGGGGGCATGCAGACTTCTGTGTGGAGTCTGCCTGTCCTCCCGGTGGTTGAGTGGCATTCGAAAGGCATGCGTGAATGGGCGTGCCTTTGTTGAAGGTTGGGTGTTGGGCTGCCACCTCGGCACTGTAAAAATCGACTGCCAATCATTAGTGGACCGGAGTTCAGCTATGGTAACCCCTAACTGGGAAAGGCCGAAAGAAAAACAACAACAGTTTCTGTTTATAAATATTTCATATTATACCTCTTTAAAACTTGCTGCCAATTGGGTTTGGTGTGACATCCACCCATTCCTTTTGCTAACATGAAAATGCAGATTTGTTACATTTATTTTTTCACGGGTCTCACTCAATCAGTTATGAGGGCTACATAGAGACTAATAGATGCAGCTCAGCTCTGCAGTTCCTAAAACAAAAGTAAAAGGACTCCATTTGGAAAGGAATGGTAGAAATACAGTACAGGAGCATCCCTACCCAGCATCATGTTGATTTGGGGGGTTGCTTGAAGCCTGAGTTCTACCAGTCTGCAGTCGTTGTAAAATCAGACCTATGTAGCCTCATCTGCATATTGTACTATAGAATAACAAAAGCCTAAAGCTGTCTGTAACTGGTGTAATTGTATTTTGAATGCATGTGTGCCTAAACTAAAGAAGGAAGATGATGTAATCATTAGTTCCTATTACTATGGGCCAATTTTTTCATGAAAAACTAGGTGAAAAGAACAGCTATTTCTTTAAAAGGATGGAAAGCTTTTATCCATCATCATTCTCTTAATTCATGGAGATTTAAACCAAGATTCTACAGCTTTATGCACAAAGGTCCAGACATTTGGAAAAACTTAACTCATATCTGTAAATGTTAAAAACTGCACTTCAACTGTACCCACAACTGTACCCAATACCTCTTGCTTGATTAATAATTTTCACATGTGTATAGTCTAGTTGCAGATCTAAATTTAAAGGTGTGCCTTTAGAATAAAC
The DNA here is from genome assembly GCF_019279795.1 of Protopterus annectens. Classification (NCBI taxonomy): domain Eukaryota; kingdom Metazoa; phylum Chordata; order Ceratodontiformes; family Protopteridae; genus Protopterus; species Protopterus annectens. Next base: position 218,752,399 of record NC_056731.1, read on the forward strand.
TAGATTATGTTGAATTGGTTATTATATTATTATCTTTACATTTATCTATGTACTTTATATTTGTCTATGTTCTGTTTCAACCATATAGACTGTTCTGAAATAAATAATTCTGTTTTGCTGGGAATGTCTATAGAGCTTTTTCGGGTCTACATTAGTTGATTGAACTTTCAAAAATTCAAGTTTCATATGGTCGACACCATATGATCAAACTTTTGAAAGTTCAAACGTTTTAATGGAGATCTCCATAGAGCATGGAGTGGGAAGATTTCCATTTTCTGCACTGTAGTGCGATCTTGCAGTTGGTATATTTAAAGAGTGAGTGCGTGTGGTGCAGGGGGGCTTGCCCCCCTGCTTAAAACTTTCAGGTAAGTTATTTGTGTAGTCTTTTTTTTTTTTATTAGATGTTCGAACTTTTAAAGGTTTGATCATATGGTGTCGACCATATGATGGTCGGACTTTTGGAAGTTCGATCATCTAATATAGACTCGCTTTTTCTATGGCGTTTTTCTTTATTTCTTTTGTTGAAAAATTTTAATAAAATATATTTGTTTAAAAATACAGTACAGACAACGTCCAGGAAAAGTTCGGCTCATTATCTCACAGGAATAAGCATTAATTAAAAAGAATAATTGGGTTTGTTAGGTCAGTAAGGCACTGAGTGCTACAGAGTGACTTGGTATAGCAGTCTGATGGTGTCTGTTCATGAAATTATTTCTCCTTGCACTGTGTGTGGCCTAACTTAAGCATGAAATGTTTTGTACTGATGTCTGTAAGTCTGAAGTCTATCCCCACTAAAGTTCTCAAATATTGAGAGAGTTTGACCATATACCCATGTTCCTCATTAACTGAGCAGCAGGAAAGTTTTTCTACTCTTTTACTCCCCTGACTGGAGAGGCCTACAGTCTAAAGCTATTTTGATGCTTTGTTGCCCAGTCACTCTTCAATCTCAGCACCTATCTTCCTATCACAGTATGCTTCATTAGTCAGTTCACTGTCCACTTTCATTTCTCAGTCAGGCCTCTACTATTATAATGACTTTCACTACTTAATTATATTTCTTTTTCTTTCAGTACCTGTGCATGAGGGTCTTCTCTATTAGTTATGTTATTTGGTTAGATAATCAGACATTTTCCCTCACCTCCCCACTGCAAAGATGTACTTACTGCTTTTCTTTCCACTATTTCTGGTTCCCATTTGATTTCACTAGAATAAGCTAAAACTCCCTCCTTTCAAAAGCAGCAAACCCATTATTATAATTGCAGATTATATCAGGTAAATAAATCCCATAATTAGAACAGCAAACCTCTTAGTTTTCAATGAATTTATTTATTTGGTATTTGTTAACTAGTGAAATGGGCTGGTATATGGACCTTTTTCAGATATGACCTAAGCAACAATGTAATGGTAGCTACAATATATTCTGACAGTTTAGTACAATATATTCTGACAATTTAGTACAATATATTCTGACAATTTAGTGGTGCTAATCAGCTGACATTTTATAGGAGGAAACCAGAGTACCAGGAGAAATCGCACACTGACATGGTGAGAACATACAGATTCCACACAGATACTGACTGGAAGTGTTGCACTGAATCCTAGACCCTGGGGTTATACAGTAGATAACTTGCCACTGAGCCATCAAGCTCAATTAATATTGTGCCATTTAATCCCTCAAAGTAATGGTGGCTGTTACCTACTGCCCCCTAAACATAAATGTCATATTTGTACTGTGAAACATAAAGGCCCCGATTCCAAAAGACTTGCTGTTGGTGTAAGTAACCACTTACAGTGACAGCAGGCTGAGAGCAGGTGTTTAGGAAGCTGGTCTCTGCAGTAAGTCTGTTTATAGATAAGCTTTACACTGAAGTAAATAAAATTACACTGAGTCCAGGTCTTTTCGAGTCAGGGCAGACTTACACTGAGAGCAACTCTTTTGGAATCTGGCCCAAAACTAAAACAACATTCAACCACTGAGAACATTGAAAGGAAAATTAACTTAAAATAGCAGAAAGACACCAAGTCTTGGCAACATAACACAGCAAAACTCTGAATGATAAACAATATCAACAACAGCTAAGCACTGACACTAAAACACTGGCAACAAGCTAACTTATTTCATATTAATTTCAGTCATGAAAAAATCACATACAGATAGTATTAAATTGTGTGCAAACAGCAAGCTTGATCCCAAGTTAAATTCATCTAATCTTGATATTAAAAACAAAAGAGACATTTAGTTATAATTAACACAACATGCCAAGATCAGCTGAGATTAGCTTGAATGACAGACTTTAGTTCTTCAATTGTTTGATGTCATATTTGGTGTAATATTCCTCTTGAATACTTTTGTCTCTATAAAGCCAAGCAGCAGTCAAACATTAAAGCGGGAGGTTACAATTATTGGTGCTCACCTATAGCTGAACTTGTCACCCAAGCTCCTCCCTGTACCAAAGACACATATGTATTCATATCTTCACACCCTCCCCATGACATATGCAGGGACACCAAAAATTGCTACAAGCACTGGCAGACATTTAATACCCCTCTACCAGTAAGAGTATTAAAATAGCTCACTTGAAAACAAGGGGGTAGCTAGGTAGTCCAGAATACATAAACGTCTTTATAGATGTGACAGTAGTATTGTAACTCTAATTTGAATATTCTGTTCTGCATTTGGCTTTCCATTTTCTTCTTTTTACTCAATGTGTTTCTGTTTTTGCAACCAAATGTTAACGTGCACTCTCCAGGGCCCTAAATGACATTAGGCTGTGGTCATAGCGAATGAACAGCTTTGTCTTATCCCATTAATTATCCACTGCTCCATATGTTCCCTAAAGGAAGAAGGTAAAAATAAAAGAAGGCATCCAGCAAGGGGTGGATTGATTGTGTGAGAAAGGATCTGCGACAGTTAGGCATAAGTGTCAAAGAAGGTAGCAGAGTGGCATTGAATAGAGAAAGATGATGACAAGTGACACGAAACCCCAACTCTATATAGAAAATGTGGAAAAGGGAGTTGATGATGATGATGGGGGAGGACTGTCACACTTGTAAACCCAACAATTCCATGAATGATGGTGCTCTGTTTATGTTCAGTAGTTAAACACTGTATAGCCGCAAGCCTCTGATGTATACACTAGCAAAATAACACATCTCTATAACATGCAACCTTATTACTTATCTAAGGTGCCTTACACGGTAGAACAGTGATTGCAAGAGAGGCAGGAATGAGCTTAGTTAGGTGGATAGTGTAATTTTGGAGTAGCAGGCTGGATTTTGGTCTCTGGTTAGTGGCTAGGCTTGTAATAGTCTGCAGATTGTAGCCTAGTATTTACCTATGAACCTACAAACCTATGAGTTCTGTCCACAGGACTGCAGTATGCTTTTCTCTGATAGAGAAGAAGTCCAAATGCATTGGATCTTGGGACATACTGGCTATGTTTTTGGCCTCTCTATAGCTGTCCATCAAGTGCTACTGGTGCCTCTTAGCAATCACAGATACCAAGAGTCACCAGGTCCCCCCTCAGAAGGAATCTGATATTTGTTCTATAGCCAAAGAGGAGACTTAGGGATCTCAGTGCAGCATCATACTTAACTGCTAAAGGAATTTTTTTGTTTTCATGACCTACCTATGTCCAACTCCTACACCTGACATGCAGTTACTTACAGATATTAAGACTGATTTTATATTTGAGTATGTGTCACAATACTGTTAAGCCAAGGCAGATCCCCTTAGTCAAACCAATGAGAACTCTCATCCTGTGTTGAATACTTCTTCCTTCTGTCTCACATAGGTGAGCCAGTAAAATACTAGTACTTGTTTCTGCTCCCCTTGCTGACTCTTCAGGTACCATACTCACTAGTTGTCTGGGTTACAGTCAGGACTCCATTTCACTGCACAAGTTGATAACTATTAAAATGACTACAGGCAGGGCCACCTCTATGTCTTGTAATCATATAATAATATTTAAATAGGAACATACTAGGCGAGCAATCATAGAGTAAGATGCCTAGTCATATACATGTTTTAGCAGACAAACTTAAAATTTCTTGGCTCCCTTTTTTAAGCACTTAATAGAGGTCACCTAACAAATTGAGTAGGGTCATACATGATAATCTTGATGTAAATTTGTATCTACCTAGCCAGTCATCAAGACTAACCTTAAAGGTAGCCAAAGTAGCACTTTGACCTCCAGAGGTAACTTATTCCACAGGGTAGGAATACAGCGAGTTAGGAACCTATTTCTGCAGCGAGTCTTCTTTATTTGTTGGTGCAGATTTAGGTCCTTTTATGTAAGTATTTATAGAGCCACTGGCTTTGTGAAGAAATAGGTGGTCAAATAGGAATCAGTCTTTTGTGACTTGAAAAGCTGGACACAGGTCTGTAGGCTGCTAAGTATAAGAAGAGGTAGTGTTAACCTATCAAGGTAGATGAAGGACTTAAGGCTTTAATTTTCTTGGTTAGAGGTCTTTGGTGTCTTTCCGGATGTACAACATACTTAGATTTGTACATACCAAAGGGGCCATTACACTCACTGATAGGTCTGATAAGGGAAGAGTATGGTAGTAGGATGACTTTTTTTGATTTTGAAGTTATTCCCTTGGGTATTAACTGGGTCAGATAGAAGAATTTTCTGATTGTGGTGGAAACATGATGATGAAATAAGAAAGAGTTATCTACATAAGTATCTAAATTCATACAACCATATCTGTCTGAAGAGGAGTATCATTTATAACATATGAGGTGGGAGCAACCTTTTTGCCTAATGCTACTATGCTTCACTTTTTTTCATATTGTTTGAGAGTGTTTTTGATACACCATGTATGTGCATATTCCAGATCTTGCTGGAGCTGTTTTATATCAGTGGATGAGGAGATAACAGTGCCCATTTTGCAGTCATCAGCAAACTTGGTAAACCACACTTCTAGGATATTGGCTTGGATGTCTGCAAAATAAATTCCAAACAGCTGATGGGCCAGAACTGATTCCTGTGACACGCCGCTAGTTGCAAATTTACATTCAGAGAGGGAACCAGCAACTTTCACAACTTGGGATCTGTTGGATAGCCAATTTGCACTCACACATGCAATGTAAGCATTTAAATTAAGCTTCTCTAATTTTTCAATAATACCGCCATGGGGGGTAGCATCAAAAGCATCGGCCGGGTTGAGATAAGCAATGTATACTAAATGACCACTGTCCACAGCCCTGTAACCTTTTCAAAGAAGCTTACTTTGTTCAGGAGACAGGACCTCCCCTTCACAAAACCAAACTGATTGGGATCTAGATCAGCTAAGTTGCCTATGTCTGCATGAAGGAGTTCTGCTATGATATAGTCTGTGGCTTTGTATATAAAGCTGGCAAGACTGATGGGTTTATAGTTAGTCAGGTCTGTAGAGGAGTCACCTTTATGTAGAGGACTCTTAGTAGCTGTTCTGCAGGCATCAGAAACAAACTCTTTAGCTAGGCTGAGATTGAACTGTTTAAGTAAAGAGGCTCAGATAGTGCGTATTGGGCACTCATGAGGAGGCAGCCTAGTATCCTGTATGGTCCCACAGAAACATACATTTTGGCCTTTGACAAGGATTCCAAGACTTGTTTCAAAGTAATTACAAGAGAAACTAAATTTTCAGGGATAGTTGGGGCAGCAATGTTGGTAGGAAGGGTAAAGTTACTACTAAATTTGTTTGCTAATATATACGCTCTATCTTATACACTATAGCTAATATAACTCACTTATCATGTTATATAAGATTTGAACCTATACATAATTAAACTATGCAAAAAATACAGATAAAAATGGACATCATATGAGGTTAACCTGAAAAAAATCTGTACACATACTTCTGTGTAATAGAAATCGCATACATTTTTGAGGGAGCAGTTTGCTCTAAAACCACCAGTTAGGCTTGGAATTCCATATCTGTTAATATCATGTCACCCACCCATTTCACATTCTATAGCCACATGGAAAACATCAAAGTTTGTAGTTGGTGCATGATAGATGCAGTCACTTTCTCCATGCAGTGAACTTCATCACAAAAAAAACAAATATGTGCCCTACAAAACCATCATTGTAATCCACTTTTTCATTGTCTAAGTTCTGCAACCTTTGTTTAACTGATGACTGAGCTTGATGGCCTTGTTCATACATAACTGAGTCAAAGTCCCTTGGTAAGATTCCCTGCTAGCCCGTAGCTGATTGCAGATTCATAAAAAAATGAACATAGTGGGACAGATACTTCTAATATTCCAGAGAAAGTAAAGTTATACCTTAATGACTTTTCCTTACATTCTTTTATTTCCTCTCAAAAGCAGAACCTTTGCATCAGTATATCTTCACATAACTCATAGTCAGCACATACCATTTTGCCTGTACATAAACTTTCTTGCTTAGCTACCAGATTTGCCACAGTACTATGCTCTTTTTCATACTGTGCTATAAGTTGCACCACAATAACCTTTGATTTCCCCTAAACTCTTTCAGTGAAAGTCACTAATAACTTGGGTGCTTTCATAATTCACAAAGGTGTGTTTCAAGAATACAGTGCACTCTAGTGTTTTTGCTTTAACAAAGTCCAAACCGTTCAAACTTGTGTTGTCTTCTAACACTCCAGTCCCTTGCAATTTTTCTTTTGCCTTTATCTTCCATAACTACTGTCGTTGAACATAATTTCATAGTACTGTAAACCTGAGATGCTTTATATCTTATTTCTGTTGACCACTGCTGCAGGGGCATGGTGGCATCATATCGATTAAGTATTGATTCAAAGTCTTCATCCTCATTTCCAGACAACTACTCGGTATAATTGACAATTTATTTACCAAAGCTCATTAAAATAAGCTCCATTGTTAAGTCCACATCCTTAAACCACATTTATGGTATACTTTTCATATCTTGTTCAGCTGAGCCTATATCCAAATGGTTGACCACACTGAATGAAACTTCTTCCAAACTCTCCTTATTTATCAACATTTCACCAAGTTTCAGGTTTTTACAGTCCAGGACTACTAAGTTAAAAACTTAATACAACTTAAAACTAATTTTTTTGAAGATTTATATATCCAAAGAAAACGTCAAATATTACCTTTTTAAATGGAGTAACTTCTTACGGCAACAAACTTAATGAAGCACCAGAAGATGGAGTTATTCATGAAAATATATTATTGACTTTTGAAGTTGCCTTTTCATGTTGCTTTGCATGAATCAGCTTAAAGGTCTTATTTACCCCAAATCATTTTTATTTCTTGCTCTGCTAAAAGTCAGCATATGTTTGGTATGGATTTCTCTTCAGAGTGTTTAATCTTAGATTTTTTTACAACAAATGCCAAATGTCCCCTTCAATGCCCTTGACCCCAGTTACCACAGGTCTCTCTTTGGAGGTCAGCCTCTCCATATGAGTACCATGATAGTCACTGCATAGTCAGTATACTAGTTGACCTTGCTCTTTAAACCCTGTATGGCATCTAAAACAAATATACTAAAAGGTGTTCTTGAGGTTCATTGTGGACTGATTTGAGGGAACCTGCTCTGTCTGAATCTAAAGACAGAATGAATAGCATATATTGGATATAGGAACTTTCTCCAGGGTTTGATAACCTCAGAGTTCTTCCAGTTTAAACTTAATGTGTTTTACTGAATTTCTGACTGATTAAGCAAATCATAACCTAGTGAACAGTATTAATTGCAGACTGAATTATGTGCTACTGCACTGCTTACTAACTTTTGTCCTTACAGTCTGTTTTTAACAGTCATGCTTTGTTCCAGGCAAACAGCCAATTTCCAATATACCTCATCCTTACATTTTGGACAATACCTTGCACACTATTTTTTATCAAACAAACTAAAGCATGGTACTAAGGACCTTACTGAAGTTCAAATACAGTATGTCTACAGGGTTCTGCTGACCCATCTTGAGAAATTTAGATGCAGCACATCTACAGAGTTCTGTTTGTCCATGTAAATGAAGATCCAGTCATGGGACTAAATCCGTCTGGGCTATCAAAATGTTGATTGAATGAAGATATGCCTCTAGTCTTACCCAGAGAATTGGCATTCAAGAACACCACTAGCATGACATACAGAAACTTTTCTATGCCCTTCATTGGAATGGGAATGACACAAAATAACAAATTCCTAGAGACATCCTAATTCAGTGACCACCATTGTCAGTCTCCAGTCTTTTAAAACATCTCCATTTACCAAGGATGTATCATGATGTTTTTCAAGTGGTTCGTGAAACACCACTGCCAATTTAACACTTTGGAAGGCAAATCATCTGAATGATCTGCCTTACCTCCTAAAAGACTTTAGAGTTCCTTCTTTGGTTCTTCCCTAGTTACCTTTCCATCTGTCTATCCATCACTACCCTTAGCTGTTCTACCATCTTCTTCTTCTTTTTTAGTATTTATCATACTTGACCTAAAATGATTCAGAAGTTTAATTACCCATATATGTAAAAAAAAAATGCACATCTTCCCTGGAATCCTTAATTCAATTTTATGATCTACTAAAAGCAAAAGTACTGTGTGTTAAAGCACATTTTCATTCTAGGATCTTGAATGAAATAAAAGATAGGTAAAGGCATTATTCTTGTTTTTGCCAGTACCATCCTTTTATGTGTATAGTATGAAACCACCATGGGACACAGTGTCTGTACACATACAAGTCATGCTTGCAAAACCTTCTTTACAGCCATTGTGTTGTACTGGATGAGACTATAGGGGCTAAGCAAGGCTGATGAGAATTGGTTAAATCTTCTACATAAAACTCACTTAAAAATGTATCAAAGGTAGATGCAATCAGTACAGTAAGCTGTATCAAATGTGCACCAAATTTCAAATGTAGAATGTTACTAGCATTCAGGTAATATCAAAGAAAGCAAACAATGCATTGTTTACAGAGAAGACACATACTGTGCTTGTGATCATAATTAAACCAAACAAACAGCCATGAATGCCCAGACAAGAAGATTCAATGTTTTGCTTTTAACTAAATACTAATATAAATATATTTTCTGATATTATGGTGAACTCCATAGCAGCTTAGATCCTGACTGCTCTGTTCTGTCATTCTCAAAGAGACATCATGACCAAATGTGTTAGGGGCCTGGCATTTTACTGGCATAGGTCAATGGACTTGCTGTTTTGTATAATGTGTGTGTATCATTTTCATTTGCTGTGTAGCTTTTACTTTCCTGCCCCCCTACAGGACATTGTTCCCATATATAAGAGAAGCTCTACTATTCTGTAAATGGTAACTCCATGGCTGGTGTCTTCCTAATCCATTCTCTGTTGAATTACAAGTCCTGGAACATTTTTGGATATATCAGCTTTACTGTGAGATTGCTTGTATGAGCTACATTTTCATCCTTTCTGGGAATTTCTCTTTTCCTGGCAATTCCTGTCTGGGGTACCTTCTGTGCGGAGTCTGCATGTTCTACTGGTGTTTGTATGGGTTTCCTCCAAGTGCTGCTGTTTCCTCCCACATTCCAAAGACATGCAGTAGGTAACTGGACACTCTAAATTGGCCATAGGTGTGAGTGTGTGTGCTAGTGTGTGTTGTGGAAAAACTACTGTGGCAGGGCTAGCCACCCGGTGGTATGAACCTTGGCTCTAGAAGAGTGTTACTATTGAAGTAGCACCCTGACCTCATGTGCAAAAATGGGAAAAAAGGGGCTGTAGATGGATGGATGTATAACTACAGAGCCAGTATATTTAAATAAGGCAGCTATGCATTTGTTGGAGGGTTTGCTGTCTTGCAAAAAATGGTTTCCTGTAAATGTCTCCCAACAGTTTTAGAGGTTATATGTTTTGATGAGTTTGACTCATTCAGTTTTTTTTTCTGCTGAATCATTATAATTCCGCTTCTCATAGTAGATTCATATATTTGTATTCAGTGTTGTGAACTAGATGTTATCCCTGCATTGGGACGTAGATGGCATTCCAACGGTGTTAACTTTGTTACTAGCATTCAGGTAATATCAGAGAAAGCAAACAATGCATTGTTTACAGAGAAGACACATACTGTGCTTGTGATCACAGTTAAACCAAACAAACAGCCATTAATGCCCAGACAAGAATATTAAATGTTTTGTTTTTAACTAAATGCTAATAGAAATATATTTTCAGCTGATGGCAATATCCTGTACATCTGAAAAGATTCTATGATATGGAGGCTTCTTAAATTTGTGGCATCTTTCATATAACCCTTGTGTAATACACTACCAAAAATGTTTTTGATCTATTCATCTAGAGGCTTGCATCCAGTAATGTCATTGCTAGCGGTATAATAAAGAATGTCAGCAGAAACATATTATTGCATTGCAAGAGAGATTTCCATTGTGCTAATTTTCTGCTTTACTTTTGTCCTTTTCACTGGGACCCTTATTAAACTGAAGTCTTCTGGCTGTGGCATTGCTAGCCAGCTGCACATCTTACTGAATTGGCAGCTGTAAGAAGCCCAGTGTACCGCACTTATTAATTTAGTGGCATTAGGGCTTATATGCAGTCTTCTAGACTCCCCACATGAAGATGTCAAAACAGAGATATAGAGCGTGACAAGGAAACCTTAAATGCTGTTTCCTGTACAAAGAATGTTATAAAAATACTGTTCTTGACAGGAAAGTGGCTCAGCACATCTTATCCTTCTGTCACTTCTGGCAAAAAGTCTTAATCAGTTTCTGGCAGTGTGATGCCGTAGTTAGGATTTGTTTGGCACAGGCCTCCTTAACTATGGAGTACATGAACAACAATTTAATACTGGTTCAGAGTCATTACCAAATATTCTGTAAGGCAGATGACTGCATTTACAAAAAATATATACATTTATTTTACTTTTTATATTTTCATACATTGTCATTTCAGTAATGTCAAAACTGCACACACCTTAACTACTGTGTACAAAATGCGTAGGCATGTGATTGCATATGCATGAGTGAGTTTGTGTGGGTGCATATGTGCATATGCAGATGTTTCTGATATGTGCATGTGTGCAAGAGGTTGCTCCGACCTGCTGGAAGTAAACTCTTCTGTAATTTCCAAAGCATTAGTGACTTAAAAAATTTTGAAAAAGTTTATTTCCTTTGAATTTAAGAAACAAGAAACTTAGTCACTATCATTATGAAAGGTTTTGTTATTGATAAGTATGAAGGCAGAGAGTAGCTGTGAAGAGTTCCGAACTTTCCTAAACTTGATGTTCATTTTAGTTCATTTTTTTTCACAAGTAAAACAGCAGGTTCCAGTTATATATACCTCTTAATACTTTAGAACAGTGTTTTATGTTCACCACATGGAGTGCCTATGAATAAAATAAATATGCAGAAACAATGGTGCAAATATAATGTACCACAGGTAACAAATATACCCTAGTACTTAGGACTAGCTAAAAACCTTAGACAAAAGGGTTTGTTTTTTTTTCTATATGAAACCTTTTTTTATTATCACAACCATTTATTTCACTAAAATACCCTAAACAGTTAATGTAAATAGAACAAAAGGAGCAAATAAATAATTACATCACCACTAACATGAGGTTTCATAAATTAGAGCTTTAGACATATAATAATCATGTATACAGCATAATACAAATGCTGGTACCTCATTAATACATGCTAAGATATACAGTCAACAGTAATGACTAAAATGTCATTCACAAGTGGTACACAGTACAGTCTAATTTGATAAAAATTATCTCAACAGATTCTGCACTTACTGTAGAAAATAAATTAATAATAACAATAAAAATGAAAAAAATCAAAAGTTTGGTCTTCTTAAGTTGGTTTATTGGTTTCTTTTAGGTATAAGAAAATGGAGTGTTCATGTATCACATACACTGGCTGCCTGTTCATCATTACTTTTGTGACACAGAAGTCATCTCTGCTATAGATTCCAAATGGCTCCATCAGACAGCACGTAGTAAAGCTTGTATAGTTTAGTATTATATATTAATTATTTCATGTAAAATGCTGTATTTATTTATTTATTTACATTCATTCATGCATTTGTTTCCTTTGGTAACATGTGAAAAAGTAAGTAAGCATAAATATTTCTTGAGTTAATACCCAATAATGCATTGAGCTCATCCTTAATAATATCACACACTCTGATCCCAAGAAAATAGCCAATGTAATAGCAGACAAGGTTAGTGTAAACTTTACCCCATCTACCCACATTGTTGACCACACTGTCCCTGAACATTTAGTTTCCTCTGAAATCACCTTGAAACAAGTCTTAGAATCCCTGTTAAAGGCTAGAAAATACATCCATGGGGCCAAACAACATACCGGGCTAAATTCACATCATTGCCAAGTATGTAGTATATGTACCTCTATTTAAATTGTTCAACTTCAGCCCATCCACCGAGTTTGTTCCTGATGCCTACAGAACAGCCACTGTGACTAATCTACAGAAGGTTGGCCTTTCTACTGATCTGGGTAGTTAGAAACCCATGAGTCTCAAGCCTTACAAGCAAAGCCATGGAACATACAATAACAGAACTCATTATGTGGACATGGATAACTGATCTAGACATCTATCAGCTTGGTTTTCTGAAGGGCATGCACTGTCTCCTAAACCTAGTAAGTTTATTTTTGAAAAAGGTTAGAGGCTGTGATCAGTGGCCACTTCATGCATGTTGCTTATCTCAACCTTGCCAATGTTTTTGACACTGTCCTCAGTGCTGACTTTATTAAAAAAATTAAACAAATTTCTGTAAACCCTACATCACCTACTGAATTGCAAATTGACTATCCAACAGATCTCAAGTTCTGAAAGTTGCTGAAACCTCTCTGAAAGTAAAATTTTAACTAGGGGGTACAGTAGGGATCATTGCTGGGCCTGCCCTGTTTGGTATTTATTTTGCAGACATCCAAGCTAATATCCTAGATATGTGATTGATGAGGTTTGCTGCTGACTACATTCTGGATACTGTGATCTGCTCATTTACTGATAGTAAATAGCTCCAGCAAGGGCTGGGATATGTGCATACATGTAGTACAAAAAATGGTCTCAAACTTAATTAAAAAACATGCAGCATAGTACACATTTGTCCACCTTATATGTTATAAATGGTACTTCTCTTCAGGCAGACAGTGTCATAAGAGACCTATATTTCTACCATAATCAGGAAATCCTTTTATCCTGGTCCAGATAATTTCCACTCTACTCTTCCCACCTCAGATGCATAAGCAAACACAATGCCTCCTTTCATATTTTTAAATCCAGGCTTATTTCTCAACTAGAATGATACCAAAGATTTTAACCAAGAAGATTAAAGGCCTAAAATCCTTCAACTATCCTGACAGATCAAAATAAATGTACATATACGTAGTAGGCTACCAGCTGTTCTGAGGTGCTTTGAATCTTGTTATTTGTACCATGAAAGACCCAGTCCTATTTGATCTCTTATTTCTTCAGAAAACTAGAAGTTCTATCAGCACCAGCACTTGAGACCTAAGTCATCATCATCATCAGTCCCCTTTTTCCATGTAGTCAGGGTGTCATGTCAATTGCCATCTCTCTCTATTCAATGGCATTTTCCTACCTTCTTTGGCACTCATGTCCACCTCTTTGCTGGATGCCTCAGTTTCCCCTTGACTTCTTCCTGTCTGTCACAAATCTTTTTCACCAGATTATCTTCTGCTTTTCTGCATATATGCCTGAACCACTGTCATTTCTTCTCCTTTACCTTTTCTGCAATTGGAGCTACTTTGGCTTCTGCTCTTATGTCCTCATTTGTTCATCTGTCCCCTAGTGTGCATCTTACCACCCATCTCAGGCACTTCATCTCCATCACCTCTAGCTTCCTCAACTACTTGACTTTTACTGCCCAGGTTTCTGTACCATACAGTAGTACTGGTCACACCATTGTTTTGTTCACCTTACTTTTCAGCTACTATGTCATTCTTTGACACTCTGTGCCAGTTGGCTGTAGCTCCTTTTATTCTAGTTTTGACTTCCTCATTCAGACTTCCTTTCTCCTCAACCACCCTCTTGAAGTTGTTAACTTGTTCCACTCTTTTCATTTCCATCTCAATTCCCAGCTTTTTCTGATTTCCACATCTGCTGCCATTACAACTGTCTTATCTGCACTCAGTTTCATCCCATGTACCTTCAGTTTTGCATTCCATTCCCCTATCCTTTGCTGAAGCTCTTGCTCAGAGTCTGCCTGTCATGCCATATTGTCTGCATACAGCAATTTTTTGATCTGTCCCTTCTGACCTGTTTGCTAATGTAGTCCATCACCAATATGAACAGCAGTGAGCTCAGAGATGAACTATGATGCAGACCCACTTCCACTGGGAACCCCTCTGTGAGACTGAACACTGTTTGAACTTGAGTCAATGGGTTCTTGTATACAGCTTGCACTAGTTCAACCAATGTTTCTGGGAGTTCAAACCATGACAGGACTTCCCAAATCAGCTTTCTTGGGGCCTTGTCATATGCTTTCTGTAAGTCTAGGAATGCCCAATTGGACTCTTCACTAGGGACCTAAATGTACACCAACAAATAAACAAGATTGGCTGGAGGGATATGCCCCTAATGCAATGTATTCACAAATTATGGAATATGTTACCACTAATGGTCAAAGTGCTTTGGGTACATTAATGGATAGCAGCATCAGTGGCACAACAGGTAGCACACTCATCTTTGGTGCAGAAGGCTGTGGCTTCTATTCCAACACCAGGTAGATCAATTGCTGACATTGCAATGCAGCATAAAGGGGGAGCTACACTTCTAATGTGATGTTAAACTAAGGCCTCATCTGCTTGAGTTGGTGGTAGTTCCAGTGGATGTAAAAGATCCCATGGCACCTACCAAAAAGAGTAGGGGTCCTTTGTTTATATACAAAAAACAAAACTTATTTACAACATATTCAAATATTTGCAAATATTTACAAATATATAGATACACAAATATGTTAACACATATTCATAATTTCCTTTACAGTCATGCTAAATGTTCATCCCTATTAGACCCACCCACTCCTTTCCCATGGCCACCATGTGATTTCACTTTACATTGTTGCTAAAATCCATTTAGCATTAAACATAATTTAATTTATTTCATTCTATATAACCCATATGACACAAGATGACTTTTTATCTATTCTTTTAACATATTCTTTACTTCTATTCTTATAATATCCATATTTAATCATATCCATGTCTGTTTTATACACTTCTTTTATATCTTCAGAAAATCTTTTTAACATAGTTTTCCTCATAACGTTTTTACTCTTTCACATTTCAAAAAACACATGTTCAGTAGTTTCTAATTCTTGACAATGTAAACATATTCCACCACTTTTCTTTTTATAAGGCATGTTTCCTGTTACTGGTAACTTATCTACAACCAGTCTCATAGGTTCATAGGTTCATAGGTTTGTACTAGGCTATCAGCCCTAGGGTCTATACAAGCCTAGCCATAACAATTCCCTGGCTATTTCTTCCTACATTATTTACTTCCCTGGGAAGAAATAGCCAGGGAATTGTTCTCTTGTCTCTACAAAAAAAATTGGCATTCTACTTTCTGAATATACAATTTGCTTCTTATTCTTATAGATTTCATTTTTTCCTCTGATAGACTTTCCATGGTTTTACCTAGTAATTTTTTATCTTTACATTCTTATACCATACTTTTCTTTCTTTTTCTATATCATCAATTTTTATTTTCCACAAAATATTTTTCTTGGTAACATTTTAATTCTTCATTTATATATTTTTTTCTCTTTTACTCTTACCATACCCCAAAATGTATACTATTTTAATACTAATCTCTCACTTTTTTCATAAATCCACTTTAACTCTTTCCACAAATTTAATGAAGCAGTATATACCACTGAGTTAATTAACTCTAAACCTCCTTCCTGTTTATTTACATACAAAACTTCTCTTTTTATTGAGTTTAATCTAGAACCCTATATATATATATATATATATATATATATATATATATATATATATATATATATATATATATGTGTGTGTGTGTGTGTGTGTGTGTATGTATGTGTGTGTAAATTATCTGCAATAATTCCTTTTCAGATACTGTTGGCAG
Organism: Protopterus annectens; assembly: GCF_019279795.1. NCBI lineage: Eukaryota > Metazoa > Chordata > Ceratodontiformes > Protopteridae > Protopterus > Protopterus annectens. The sequence goes on from NC_056731.1 coordinate 218,768,459, forward strand.
CATAAATACACCTGACAAATATACTGTTTTTCTATCAGTACTGAATTTATCAAATAAACCTTTTTTTCTGAATGCTAATTTATATGTTCTCTGGAAAAGAGAGGTTTGATTTATTTCTTATTTCTTCTCTTTTTTTTATCCCATTGAATTCTACTTATGTCTTTGTTCACAAATTTTGTACCTAACACAAAATTTAATTAATTGTAAAATATATACCCCAATCTTTACTACATCACCTATACCTTTACTTTCACTTTTTTAAAACACATCCGTATCACCTCTAGATACTTACCTGTGCAAATTATTATTTCTTTTATCCAAACAATGTTTTTTGCTATTATAATGTCATCTGCATATGTTAACAGAACTAGAATTCTTAACTCTCCATGTGTTCTATACCCCATCTCCTTCATTTTGTAATTTATTTCACATGCTATCACATTCATAACTAATGCAAAGAGTATACAACTCATTGGGCTCCCCTGTCTTACGTCACAATTTATATGCACCTCTTGGTTTAACCAGCCATTTACAAGTACTTTTACTTTATTATTGCTATACGATGACATACATAATTTCCTAACTTTCTCACTTATTTTATATTCTTTCATTATTAACCATAGATTTAATGTCCAGTTGTATGAAATGCCTTATTAATGTCCCCTATCCTGATTTCACTTCCTCTTTTCTATTTGTAATATCATCCATGATTTCTCTATTATTAATAATTCCTGACAACCATTCCCCTTTATACTATAAATATTTCATAATATTTTCTATTTTAGTTTCTGTTTTAGTTTCAAATCTATTTTGCATTATTTTCATAAAGATCTTATGATCATTATTACTCAATACTATTAGTCTGCAGTTTTTAATTGTCTTCTGTCTTCCATATGAATTTAAATATTCCACTACATAATTCTTTATATATAAAAATGTCATTTAACCATTCATTCGAAATCTTAAATTTTTTTTTTGACAAATCCTTACATTTTTATACATTTTATACCCTATTTTACCTGGTCATGTAGCCGAATCTATATTTACTTGTCCTAATACTTTATCTAGCTCATATAAAGAAATCTCTTTTCCAGTTTCATATACACTTTTTCTGTTAACTTTTTTTACTCTCCACATTTTTGCTATCTTCATTTTCTTTAAAAAATTCTTGTACATAGTATACTACAAAATTCTTAATCTTTTCTTGAGTTCTAATACACACATTTTTTTATTTTTCTCTTTACACTACCATCTTACTTTACTAACCTGCTTAAGTAACTCAATACTTATTTTCCTTTTCCTTATAAAAATATTTTTGCTTATATAAAAATGCTTATATTTTTTTCTTGATGTCTTTCATATAATTATTTTTCTCTGTCAAAGTACTTTCTATCATTATGCTCTAAATCTTCCAATGCATTGTTCTATATTCTTTTATAGTTTTCATTCTCTACTTTTCTCATATCATATTGTCAATGTAAAAACATTTTTTATATTTTTCCTTAAATATCATTTGCCATTCAGACCATTTTTTTATAAAATATTCTCATACTAATATGATCTTTCCATAACTGTATTACTAATCTCTTTCCTTCTTCATTTCATGCTTTCTCATTTATCAGTTTTATTCCTTTACCTATTTTTATATATTCTTTGTTTTCCATTATCTCTAGCCATATTACAAAATGTTCAGAATATTCTATTTCAACTACCTGCCCTTCTCCTATAACTAAACCTTCTCACAATATAAAATAATCTGTTTCAGTTCTATATATACCCTTTTGTAAGTCCATGAATTATTGTCCTAGAGTTTTAACTTTCCACATCATATAACTTTTAATATTTTCCTTATAGCATTTCTTTCTTTTTATACTTGCCTCTTAAATCACAATTACAGTCTCCTGTTATTATAATATTCATATTATTGACTACAGAGTCTAAAATCTGATGAAATAAGTTTTCCCTTTCTTTACGATTAGTATAGGCATATAATGTTATAATTCTATATACTTGTTCTTTCCATTTTAAATCTTCTCATTTTTCTAAAGTTACATATAATATGTTTACTGTGTTTTTACAGAATACAGCTATTCCTGGAACCTATCATTTCCCCAATTCCAGATTATCTTTCCTCCCCATAGTTTCCCTGTTTGTAATCTTTCTTCATTTGTTAAAAATCTTGTGTCTTCTAATGTAATTAGATCTACATCATGTTTTTATTTATTTAATATCTGTTTACCAGAAAAGTCCAACTTGGCATGAAGGCAATTTTCACTGGAGGCCCAGGGAGAAATGCTCCAGATGCATGTCTTTGTAACTTGGGAAGAAACCGGAGTACCCAGAGAAAACCCACACAAATGCAGGGAGGACATGCAGATTCCCCACAGAAGGTTCTTCAGCCGAGAATCAAACCAGAGAACCTTGTGCTGTGAGGCAACAATGCTACTGCTGCACCAGTGCACTGTCACATGTATTACAATATTCCAAAATCCTTATTCTTCTTATTATATTGATAATACTATTTACATTTACGAAAGGACTCTAAAATGTTTATTTTTCCTTTAAGTCATGGTTTTATAAGTTCATAGCTAATAACTAGGCTAGATGCCTTAATAGGCCATTCTAAACCAAGCCCATTTCCCACTCAGAGGTGAAAATCAAACACTGTACCTTGTGTCCGAGTCAAGCACTTTAACCATTATACCAAGCCCCAGCCATTAGCCATATATATTACTTTTTATCCATTTCCTTTCTTTTTTCCTTTGTGCTTATCCCCTTAATTTTTCTTTTTCTGTCTTTTACCATTTTACCTATACAATTCTTTTTTCTTTACTATCTCCCAATTTATGTCCTTTTCATCAATTATTTCAGAGCATTCCTCTCTATTATTTTTTATCATCTGTTTTTTCTATTTCTTCTACATCTAAAATTTCTTCTGTTTGTTCATTTTCTTAATTTTTCTTTTTCCTTATTCTTATTTTCATTTTTACAATCCATCTATAAATGTCCAGTTTTGTTACATTTATAACATTTCAATTTACATTTTTTGCATCCCCACAAATATAACATTTTCTTTTATCACAATTACTTATCAAATGTCCTTCTTTTCCACACACACACAAAAACATGTTTGGTTTGTCCCAAGTACTTTTTTACACCTCTACTTCCCTACACATTTATCATGCTTGGTATATGTAGAATTTTTTTTTTCTCTTTTTGTCTTTAACACAATATTACAGTCCCATCTGCCAATCCATAAACCCCTTTTATCACAAACTTTTGTAATGTCCAGTACTTCTTTACATAAAGTTTTCAAATATCCTTTTAAAGTCTATTTCCACCATTGTTCAAAATTGTACAGGAATTTTCTTTCTTATTTCCCTGTTACATGCGTTTATCACATATATCATGTAAAGATTTTATGGGCTGCAGTCTTTTTTTCATACTATCCAATACAATTTTCCATTAAAAATATAATGTCACAAAATGTCTCTTTGTTATGAACAATAAATGCTCTTACCTCATGTGCTTTTACACTCAAAGGAGATGTTAAATTGTTCCACACGTCACATCTGTCCACTTCTTTGTCTTCTTTACTTTGAATCCTTACCACATACTTCTGTTTTTCATTTTCTTTTGCCCTTTTCTTTTCTGCTACTAGCCTTTTGCCTTTTTTTACTTTTTATGAATATGTTTTCTTTTCCATCTCACTGCTATTCTTCAGGATTGTCTTTGTCTCATTATGTATTTTCTCCATAATACCCCACAAGAAATGTCTCCTTCATTTTTTGGCTCACTCTGCATCACCATTTCTTTAAGCAAATCATGCAAAACTCTCCTAACTGGAGGGTTGTAATTATACATCCAGTATTTGCCGACTCATTTTCATCAAACAGATTTTTTTGAAACAACTCCTCAGAATCTTGCAAACATTCTCCATTCTTGATATTGCCTTTCACCTCTGTTTCTTCCTCCACTCCATTATCTCTGTCTCTCTCCATCTGTATCCCTGTCTCTTTGGCCATCTCCCCACCTAGAATAGAAACAGGAAGGGCTTATGCAAAATGAGTCCTATTTACAACAACGATAAGTAGGGGTTCTTTATTAAACATCATACCATATTTACATTATTAATTATATACATTTTTATACTTTTTCACTTACTATTCACCTACAGTTTAGTACTTTCTAATGTCATCTTTACAAATTTAAGTTCTCTTACCCTTTTTTCCATAACCAAAAATGTATCTTCAGGATTTTCAACAATATCGATTTTATATGAAATTTTATCTCATTTAGTCTTTCGTTCCATATAGTCCATAAAATCTAAAACATTTTTATCAGTTTCCTTCATATCCTTTTCTCCTTGATTACCATAACACCCATGTTCTAACATATTCATATTTAAATTTTTTTATGCTTTTAATACCTTCCAACACCTTATTTTCACATATTTTCTTCCACAATTTTTTTAATTTTACAGTTCAAAAAACATATTCAGTTGTTTCAGTTTTACCACCATAATTGTGTACCCTGTCTTGTATTCTTTTATATGGCACATTTGCCTTACCAGTCAGTCTCTACAAAAAATCTTTGCATTCATAAAACGTCTTACATCACCCAAATCTTACTCATATAGCTCTTTTTTTTTTCTCCTAGCTATCTGCATGGATAAATTCAGTAATTTTATTCATTCTATTCAAATGCCATGGTTTCCAATTTTTTCTACATGCTTCATATTTAATTTCCATCCCAAATTTTGTGTTGATATGCTTTTATTTCCTCATTTAAATAGCCTTGCCATCTCTTTCCTGTACGTATTCTTTCCCATATTTCCTTATATTTTTCTTTCATTATTACATTTATTAGATGTCTATTTTCCTGTTTCAGTCCTTTCTGTACTTTATATAAATTCAGAGATGCTGCATGAATAATTGGATTAATTAATCTTAATACTCCTTCTTCTTTGGCATACAACACCCAAGTGTCAGGGTTTAACCTTGACCCCCATATTAATGAAAATACAATTGGCATTAATTCCTTCTCATACTTAGTTGGTATGACATATACACTTGCAAAATATGCATTTTTTCCCAATAAAACTGAGTTTATTTAATATAATTTTTCCTTATAAGCCATCTTATATGTCTTCCAGAACAAACATATATTTCTTATTTGTTGTATAAACTTTTCCCATTGTTGCATTCTGTGCACACAAATTTCAAATATTATCCCCAAAATCTCTATAACCTCTTCATTAAACTGAATACTTTCTATACTATCTGTTATTCCAATCTCTTTACTTTTATCCTCATTTATTCATAATTCAATAACCTTTAAATGTCGATTTAGTTGTTTAATCCTTTCTTCCATCCACTTTTTTTTCTTAGTAATTAAAATGATATCATCTGCATAAATAAGTACCACTTGCTTATTTAGCTATGATCCTATTTTCTACTACATGGTTTATTAATTATCTAAATAACAGAGACAGGTCAGTTAGAACAGTTTATCTACAGTATCTACCATGCAATTGTCTGTCAGAGTTCCTTTCAAGTTCAGTTTTTAGGTATACTTTTTATAGTCTTTATGAATTACATGATCAGTTACTAAAAGAACGCAGAAATAATCCAATATACTGCTGAGTATTCAGCATTTTTACAGAAGTTACAATTGTTCTTAGCTTTAAACTGGTTTAGCTTTCACTCGTTGCTATACCTCAGTACTGTAGAAATGAAATCAGTGTTATCTGCATGTGAAATCGTGATTATGTTTTTTGATCAATGCCTATGATTTTAAAAATGCTGTACTCAGTGCTAATATAGTAAATCCCACATTAGTTATGAACCAGTATACCAAAAATTGTTAATGAAATTTTCCTTGAAAATTAATTTGTCATATAAAAACAGCACTGCTTGGGGTTCTTCCTTACTTCTCCATGGCTGGAGTTAGTATACAAGAATGTAAGGGGTGTGGGGAGCTTTGCCTTCACACAGGAAGTGCAGTGGGTACAACAAAAAATGTAATTCCTATTATTTGTTGATATGAGAAGTTTGGTACCGGTAATATGTTGTAAGGTGTGTGGATTCCCAGAAGGTCCACTTTGGTAAGGAAACCTCTTCATATTTGGTCTGCTGTTGTATAGCAGAAGGGGGCATCTATATTTTTACTGAAAATAGTCGATCCTAGTTGTTGGTTATGAGCTCTGGATCATTGTACTGAAATACACAAATGTAGAACCAGGTGTATTAAATAAGAGAGTTGCTACTTTGAGATATTTTATTGTCATTTAAATGGGTCACATTTCCTTTGTGAGAAGTTTTAAATAAATGGGCATCATTTTGTTTTATTCTGTTTCATTTTTTTATCTGCTTGTGCTGATTTTGTTTCTTTTGAATTCAGTGGTTTTCAGGTTGTGTGGTTTTCATGTGTTGTGGATTTTGTTTTTTTTCTACTTTATTGAGTCATTTATTTTGGCTTTATTTATTTATACCAATTATTTATTTTCCATTTCTTAAACGGGTAAATGCACTGACCTCAGTCCTGACCTGGGCCAGAGGCAGACATAAAATGTACAGTGTATTAAAAGTTCACACAGTAGATAATTAGCAGTTCATTAGTAGTAATACAGAACAGCAAACTGTGACAAAAAATAGTAATATAACACGCATCAATACCAGGCCTGAAAAAATGCCTTAAGTTTTTACCCAGTAAAGTTGGTCAAAAGAAAAACATACAGGCATAACCATATTGGGTTAAAAGTAATAAATTAACAGCAGAAGAGCTAGTTAAGATCTACAAATGCTAGTCTTGGACATAAGTAGTGCAAATTTGTAATTAAAAAGCATGTAGTCAAAAAAGAAGTAAAGTAATTTTGTAAAGAAGGGCAGAGGGTGGCCTAATGGCTAAGGTGTTTGCCTTACAAACACAAGGTGCAGGATTTGAGTCTCACAAGGGATAACTGGCTAGGCTTAAAGTGGCTCGCAAGGGCAGTTAGCCTAGTACTAATCTATGAATCTAAGTATATAGCTTATTATAACATCATTTATGATTGAAATTGTTCATGAGTTCATAAGTAGTTAGTAGGGATGCAATCCAGAAGTCCACTGAGGAGCCTAGCCCAATTTCCTAATTACCCCATTGCACTTTCTGGTTAAGTGACTTGTTCAAAGTCACACAGCAGATAAATGTTAGCTGAAGGACTCGAACTCTGAAGTACAGAAGCCAACTCATTGATGTTTTTTATGCTGTCCACCAAACACTAGTATTTATTAATAATGGACTAAGAAGCAATTGGCCGTATAAAGTTAGAAAAAATAAGCATACACTTAGAAAAGGTATAAGGTGTATACTTAAGCAGAGAGGTATCTGTGTACGGTGAAACTAATGCACCTCTGAATGGAGTCTAAGTGGAAATGTATAAAATTTAGGTAGACAGAGAACTCCATGTGACAGGTGCAAGTTTAGTAAAGGTACATTCAGAAGTAGAGAAGGAGAAAGAGGGTCTTCTTTATGAAAGGGAGCTTGATGTTTGAGATATGAGGAATAAGACTGAGCCTGCAGTGTTTGGTTTATGAGCTGAGAGAGGGCAAATGTAATTCATTAACAAAGTAAAGTATGGTAGCTAGTAGAAGGGAGGCACTTTCTGTGACTGTAAGTGTTCTGGCTGCATTTAGGAGGAGGAAGTGTTGTGCATGAGGCCTTATCACTCTGGTAAAAACACATACTGAGTAATATTTTAATATCATGTCTGCATTTTCAAAGCTATCCACAGCTACTAATGGTAAAACATATTCAAGCTTCTGAATTAAGATGTGCTTAGTGATGGAGGAGCTGCATTCAAGTGTGAAGAGACATGTTAAATTATAGGATTATTTATGTCAGGAAAGTACCTTGGTGGCCATGGTGGTGCCCATGACTGAGAAAATTAAGATTGGGATCTACATTAATTCCAGGGTTATTTATAGGAGAAAATCTGTGATGGGACTGATCCACAGATCAGTTAGGGTTAAGAGAGAGTCCCTGGACCATTAGGTGGGTCTTCCAAAAATCATACTGATATTTTTTTTTATTTGTTTAATATTTGCTTGTAGATCAGAAAAATGAAGCCAAGAAGAGATGTTATCAGTTCTTGTAGAAGTAACTGAACTTTATGGGAGTCGCATTTGCATTGCAATACCAGTAAACTGCCTATAGTATAAGTCTGAGAGATAGGGAAAGATTGTTTATTTAGGTGGAGGGGATTATAGGTTCTGTGATTGTACCTTGAATGACATCAGTTGTGGGATTCCAGGTAGAAAGAGGGTATGCCCATAAAGAACTTGTATGGACCTGTTAAATAGGTAGTAGGAGAATCAGATAATTTCTTCAAAAAGTAAAGTTTATGCAGTTCCTGCAACTAGATGACTGACCTGATCTAAGGCTTTTTTTTAGATCAACAAATAATACTCCAGGGAGAAGCCCCTTTTTATGTCAGGAAAGATAAGGTGAGTGACAGCATTAATCCTAAGAATCAGCTACTTGATGATGTCACCCCTCCTGCCAGGCATACAAAGCTCACACCGCTACCCAGGAAATACACACCTTAAATCACCTCTGTAAATCTAGCTTCTATTGAAAAAGGGACTTAAACCACCCTGGTTGCTTCCCTGATAATTAATTTAGGTATGACAAGAAAATGAGTAATGTGGTGACTAGAAGTAATCAAAAGCATAGTGGATTCTATAGCATATTCTTCACGCTTTCTACCTACTCCGTAGCCTTTTCAGTGCAGACCTGAGTAAGAGTATGAGAAGTAACTCAGCAACTAAGTTTGCAGCAAGAATATAACCGTGTATCAAGGTCAGTCGCAAACGTAACACGTGACTAGGTTTGCAGTAAGCATATAACAGCAATACAGTGAGCATTATAAAAGGGTAGTCAGGTTTGCAGCAGGCACATTAAAAGAGTAACTAGGTTTGCAAAAACATATAACAAGTGTAACTATGTTTACAACAAGCAAGCCTGTTCAGTTACCATATGTGTCTTGTACACAAAATTGTTCATGTCTGTATAATATTATTACATGAAGGAAACACACCAAGACTTCAGGTATTTTACTGAAAGGCTAGGTTGTGTTCCAAAAAGAGGAAATAAATGTGGTGTCAGTAGTTATTTGTTTATGTTGTCTATTGGGAAGCTGTGGAATAAGCCCCCTTTCACAACATGGTTTATCCCTGAGAGGCCAGCCTTTAAGAATATGTTTAACAATCTTCTAACTCAGTTGAACTTTAACTGTAGTACTGCCTGTCCAGTACCAAACACATTTATGGTATTTTAACTAATCAAATATAAAACATCTGTTTTACTCAGACTTGTTTTTTAGTACTTTAGCTAGTATTAACTTGTAACACCTGCTTCACTTTGTGTATTTATGTTGAATTTAGTATTTGTGATTTTGACTTGCCAATGTGTTAGTAGGCAATGAATGAATTACTGTTTGCAATTCACACTGTTCACAAATTTGTACAATTTTAGACAATTCTGACACTCCACATTGTACAGACTTGTCTAATACTGAGTTTATTCCTTGTATTAGCTTAGGGCTTTACTTTCTGTTTTACTCTATAGGGGTGACTGGTGACAAGCAGGGAGAGGCTATTTAGAGACATAGTGTGACTATGCTAATAAAACAATAACATAGTATGCATCACATGCAAATGAATGTCAACATGCTAATAAGAAAGATTGCACATGTAAATGGCAAAATCAAAAAGGGAATGATTCAGTAAAACAAAATTAATGCAATGAGCAATCTGTACAAGTATAACTGTCATACTGGTATGCTGGGAGTGGCATCTGCTGTAGCTGGTCAGCACGTGTTAGTGACCACCTTGAGATATAACATTCATGGTGTTGAGTGTTGCTGCCCTATGCATCACAGAAAAAGACTGTCTGCATCTAACATACCATTCCTTCCATGAGTATACATTGCCAGTCACTAGTGTGTAGACAAAGACACCATACAGGAGTTAGTAGAAATGCACTGTCCTCACATGGAATCGAGGGAGATGTACAGACCTTCTATCCCAGTGGACATGAAGGTCTGTATAGCATTGACCATCCTTGCAATGGGGACATTTTAATGTCCAGATGGGGACAGTTTAAGAGGTTTGCAGGGTATTGGTCTAGTGAACCCTACACTGGTAACTTGACATCATGCTGCAACACGTGGAAGAATTTATTTGGTCTCCGTGAACATCAGAAGAGCAAACCACCACTTTGTAGGCATTTTATAATATTGCTATTTTGTGTGGGCCTTTAGGTGTACCTAACTTACTATGAAGGCCCCGCCTGCTGAACATGTCATATGGTATATCAACCAGAGGAGCCTCTACTCCATCAACTACCACATGGTGTATAATGCACAAATTATTATATACATTGTGTCTGTGTGTCGTCCAGGCTTTCCCCTTGTTATTATAGACAGTGTGTCTGTGTGCCATCCAGGCAGTCCCCTTGTTATTATATACAGTGTGTTTATGTGCCATCCAGGCTGGCCCCTTGTTATTATATACAGTGTGTCTGTGTGCCATCCAGGCAATCCCCTTGTTATTATAGACAGTGTGTCTGTGTGCCATCCAGACAGTCCCCTTGTTATTATATACAGTGTATCTATGTACTGTCTTGGCAGTCCGCTTGTTATTATATACACTGTGTCTGTGTCCCAGCCAGACAGTACCCTTGTCATTAAATGCAGTGTGCCTGTGTACCATCCAGGCAGTTCCCTTGTTATTAAATGTAGTGTACCTGTGTACCATCCAGGTAGTCCCCTTGTTATTATAGACAGTGTGTCTGGGTACCATCCAGGTAGTCCCATTTATTTCCATATCTGGCCATATATAATGTATACCAGCATTTTATGTGCGGTGACTTACTACTGGGTGATTTAGTTGGTAGGAAGGAGTGTTTAAATATATCTGGAAGGAGATGAAGGGTCAGTAATAAAACATGAACAAATGATGGCAAAGCTCAGTAAGGAATACTTCAAAAGACTGAAGCTAATATTGAAATCTGGAAATAAAGTCCTAGCTATAAGTCAGTTTGCTCTTCCTATTCTTACTGCTGATTGACTGGTCCCACAAAACATTGAATCAGACAAGAAAAAAATGTTTTATGCTTATCAAATAATATATAAAAGCCAGTGCATACCAAGATTATACATCTCGCTCTGAAGGAGGTATGGTTCTCCTTGAAACTGAGTACAAGTGTAGATCTATAATCATGGGATTACATACAAATTTACTGATCTCATCAGATCCAAACACAGTAAAAGTTATAAAGCATTACCAACAGTTCAAAAACTAGATGCAAAAAAACAGATACACGTAGTCCAAGAAAAAAACACAAAAACAACATTAATCAGTGAAATTGCTTCACTCGGCAATTATAATGTCTTACATATGGAGAGACACATAGTCATAAAATACCAGGATTTGCAAGCAGAAACAAGAATATTGTGGAAGAAAAATATACAGATAATAATAGTATAAGGAGCAATAGGACTAATAAAAAATAAATTGCAATCATACATGTGTTCCTAATACATGTAACTCTGTATGAACTGCTGAAGGAAGTAAATTGGAGTATATTGTGGGTACTGATAAGAGCACAAAGGCCAGAAAGGTGGCAGAGAACAGTCATCATCCTTTGCATAGATGGGGTGGAGCTCAGTGACAGAGGAGAATAATTTTAGCGTAGGAGGAAGGGTCATCGGTCATGTATATGGTAGCCATGCACATAGCTATGAAGTTTAATGAGTCATCTTCCTATGACGGGGTAAAGCTTCCTTGGGTGGAATGCTGGCTGAGTATGACATGTGGCCCCATTGTGTCAGCACTGTAGACATCCTATGCACAAGACGGCATCTCAACTTGGATGCATGCATGGGCACCACATTGTATTTAAGAAGGACCTTGGCATCCAAAACCCCATGAATGGACATAGGTAGGTGTTGAACATGGCAATGCTACAGAGGAATGTGCTGAAGCTGAACTGTGGGCTTGCCCAGTGGGTGTGCTCATGGTATAATTGGATACATGTTGGATATCTCTATAGGAGTGTCCACAACAAGGGATGGAGGTGGTCACTGACAGTGTGGCAAGTGAATCTGTCTCTGAAATGGTGTGCATCATCTGCATAAGCCTTGTGTGTGATCATGAAATGTGCTTTCACCCCATATCTTTATAATGGTGGCTGGTTGCCCATATCTGCATGGTTGCACCGGTGACTGCCATCTATGCCTCTACTACTCTCAACAGGTATGTCTGCTCTAGGTCACTATATGCCATGCTACTCTACATGCATTGTACTATTTTCACAGTCTTTGTAGTGGCTGCAGTTTTCATATAGGCTGTGTTTATGTGCTATGAATATCTGTGCCTGGGTCACTGACCTACACATCTGCTGATTGATACCAAGGGAGACATCCATATCTTGGAAAGTCCTGGAGTCATGATGGTAGTGGCCACCTACATGCCTGTATGCTGTGCTGGGTGCATATAAATTGGAGGAAATGTGTAACAGGGGGTGGGGCTGACATTGATGGGGCAACCATCGCTGAAGACAGGTGTTGCTGAGAGTTCATCCTGCCCATACCGCTCAACTTCTTAAAGCAAGAAGTCTGGACAAAGCCAAAATAATGGGGGATAAAGCCCCAAAAAACAGATTTCTTATTAAAACTGACTACATGTATAGATCTGTAATCATGGGACTGCATACAAATTTACTTATCTCATCATATCCAAACTTAGGCTTAGAAAGCTGATAGGATAACAGGTTTTGTGTTAGAATGCATTTTTCTGATGGATATGAAGTCTGAAACTCAAAGAGAAGTAATATAATGCTTATTTTTAGCTTATTCAAATATTAGCTAGTTTTGTTGTCATTATGACCATAATGCCTTCATGGACAACTTGCAAGATCAGTTGTTATGAGACTCCAGTGTACAAAACACAGGAACATCTGGGTCAGCTAATGATTGCTTCTTTTAAGGAACATAAATTATAAATAAACACTTTGGTTGTATAATGTTGACAGACTAATTAGCTGCTTAAACAAAACATTGTTTTTATCTTATCATAAACTCAAAAGAGTGTAAAATAGAGTGCACTGGAGAAAACAGCTTAATGATTTGAAGAAAGTTGATATATAGCAGTGAACTAACCAAACTCATTTTTAATATTTGAATTATAAATGCACTATACATGCATACCGGAGAACAAAATTCAATATTCAAAGATGACCATACAGTTGAAAATTGACAGGGAACATCAGTTTCTATCATCATGTCATGCTACGGATCACCTCACTAAAATTCAAATTTAATTATCTGAGTTCCTGCAACTATCATGTCACCATCCCCTACCAATCAATGTTATCCCCTGACCTTCTGTGCCAAAGTGGTTGTTATCCAGTAGGGTGTCAGAGAATTGTTCTAAACGATCCTAAGACTTTTCCCATTGACTGAAAGTATGTGAAATGCCTGCTATGCTTATGCAGTGTAGCACACTTATAGAGAGCTATGTACTCCTCAGTGGGCTCACACCCCCTTCCTTTCTCAAATCTATATTTACAATGCAAGAGTTATGCCTCTGGGCCTTCTCACAGACAGTGCTCCTATAGCAGGATTCCACCCCCTCCCCATTTCTAAGACAGGTGAAGTTACATCATGTGCACATTCCCATCCTGGCTCCTCCTTTTCCTTGGCTGCTAATAGCTGAACTCGGGTAATGGGGAACAAATTCATGGATGAAATCTCTATGCCATGGATCCAGTCATTGAAAATACCATTTTTTGTGAAGAATCAAATTGTTTTTTTTTCACAGAACATAATTGATTCATATGTTGTGAGGATTTTGCCACTCCCCAACAAACACAGATACACTGACATCCAGACAGACAGACAGACACACACACATGCCCACATACATACACTCACATGCAGTTTAACAAAATCCAGATCCTAGTATTTCCAAAGAAATATTATTTATTTTATCTAGGAATGCAGTTTTTGAATTCTTTATTACACCAGTCACTTAATTAAAGCATAAAACAAAAAATGTTTGATGTAAATAGTCTAATAAAACAAATCATGTATATATTTAAATTCCTAGCTCTTAATCAGATAGTTGACATGGAAGTACAGAAAAGTACAGTTGTGTACACTTACCATAAATGTAGATGTTTGAGTGTATTCACTGTTGCAGTCATCACACTTGGGTTATCTGCTTGCAGGTAGCCCTTAGTAATCCCGAGTACCAGAGTCTTAGTATTTCTGCATCGGATGCTGTCGCTTCTTCCATGATGTCAGGTCGTCAGGGGTATAAAACAGCCAGCTGATGCCATTGCATCAGTTTTTCTCGCCCCAAATGTCAGGCGCTCCCAAACAGGGAGCTAGTATATGGTGGGGAACACCACCAGTAAAAAGTAAATACCAATGCCGTTAGGAATGGCCATAGAGAGGAGAGGTAGAAAGATAAAGAAAACCAGGGGGCTGGAGGGAGGTAAACCAGGATTGCAACAGTGAATACACTCGAACATCTACATTTATGGTAAGTGTACACAACTGTACTATGTTCTTCATGTTTCACTGTTGCAGTCATTACATTTGGGTTGATTCCCAAAGCTGAGGAAGGGTGGAGGCAGTCAAGAAGGATTAGCACTGGCTAGTAGGCCTTGCAAGACTGCTGTAGCAAATCTAGCCTTGGATTTAGAAAAGATAGGTAGGTGGTAATGCTTGGTGAAGGTGTGTACAGAACTCCAGGTTGCAGCTTCCAGAATGTCCCTGATAGGGACTCCCCTGAGAAATGGTGTAGAGGGGGAAGTAGCCCTAGTGGAATGTGGTGTGATCCCCTGAGGGGTAGGTTTTCCATGGTGCTTGTAGCAGAAATGGATGCAGTGTGCTATCCATTTGGAAATGGTTTGTTTTGAAATGGCCTTACCCTCTGCCCCTGTAGCAAAGCTGACTAGCAGCTGGTCATATTTTCTGAAAGGCTTAGTCCTGTCAAGGTAGAACCTGAGCTGTCTGTGCACTTCCAAGGAGTGCAGGATCTTTTCCCCTTTATTCTGAGGGTTAGGGAAGAAGGTTGGCAAATGGATTGATTGGTTTAAAGCCACACTGGACACTACCTTAGGCATAAAGGATGGGTTAGTCCTGAGGTAAATCCTGTCAGCATGGAAAATAATGAAGGGTTCCACAGCCATTAGTGCCTGTAACTCAGACACTCTTCTTGCTGAAGTTATGGCTAAAAGCAAGGCTGTCTTCCAAGAGAGGAATTTTAACTCTGCTGAGGCAGCAGGCTTAAAAGGAGGAAGCTCGAGCTTTTCCAGTACAAAATTAAGGTCCCAGGCAGGGGTGGGTGATCTCCTAGGGGGCCTTAAGTTGTTAGCCCCTCTCAGGAACTGTTTGATGAGAGGGTGAGAAAATAGAGGTGGCTCAGTATTATAATGAGCTGAGATGGCAGAGGCATGAATCTTAATGGAGGAAAAGGATAGGCCTCTGTGGAGTAGCTCTGCTAGGTAATCCAGGATTAGAGGTAAGGAGGGCACTGTTGTGTCCTTCCCTTGAGACTGATTCCAAGAACAATATATTTTCTGCTTTTCAGCATAGGATTTCCTAGTACTAGGCCTTCTGGCTTCAAGAATGATGTCTAGCCCTTGTTTGCTGAGGGTTGCTGGTGGGGTATTCAAGGTATAAGCCAGGCTGCAAGGTGCAGGGTTTGCAATTGTGGATGCAAAATCTGTCCCTCCTGCTGAGACAGCAGGGTAGGAGTCTGGTGAAGGTGCCAGGGTGGCACTGTTGTCAGGCTGCGTAAGAGTGGGTACCAGTGCTGGTGTGGCCAGTCTGGGGCAATAAGAATTGCCCTTGGTCTGTCCTGTTTTATCTTGAATAGTACTCTTGAGAGAAGGGGCAGAGGGGGAAAGGCATAAATTGAGAGGTTTTTCCATTGAAAGGATAGGGCATCCACCTTCCAGGCCCTGTTGTGAGGGTTCCTGGTGCAGTATTTGCTCAACTGGTGGTTCTCGGGGAAGGCAAAGAGGTCCACCTCTGGTGCCCCCCACCTCTGGATCAGAAGATTGAAGGTGTTGGGTCTAGGAGATTTCTGCTTAAGTCGTCTGACAGTGAATTTTGTTTGCCTGGCAGGATTTGAGCTTGTATATGCATTTGGTTGCTCAAGGCTGTGTTCCGCAGGGTCGTGACTAACCTGCATAGTGGGTAAGAATGGATTCCCCCCTGCTTGTTTATGTACCATATAACTGTGGTGTTGTCTGCTTTTATAAGCAGTTTTCCTGGAAGTATTAGGTGTTTGAAGGCTGTCAGAGCATTTTTGATTGATGTGCAGGAGAATCTGTCCTGGGGTTCAGTGGCCCTGAATGCATTTGCCTGCCATGTGAGCCCCCCATGCATAGTCTGATGCATCTGTTGTCAGGGTTTGGGCGGCGAGGGGTTGAGTAAAAAACAGTCCCTTGTTGTGGTTGCATGCATCTGCCCACCAAAGGAACTCTGCCCTTAGACAAGGTATGATAGGAATGACTGTTTCCAGGTCCTGAAAATGTTGGCACCAAAGACTTTTTAAGTGCCATTGAAGTTTCCTCATTTGCAGTCTTGCATATGGAATTAGCAGAATACATGAGGCCATGAACCCTAAGGCTTCCAGTATTTTCCTTGCAGATAGCTGTGTTCTGGTGGCCATTTATTTGAAGTAGTTTGTCAGATAGATCTGTTTTTCTGAAGTGAGAAATGCCATCTGGGAAGTTGTGTCCAAGCTTGCTCCCAGGAACACAGTCTTTTGACTGGGCACCAGTTGTGATTTCTTTTCATTGATGGTGTACCCCAATGAAGTGAGAAGGCTTTTTACAAATGCCAGGTGCTAAAGTAGCAATTCCTGACTGTCCGCCTGAATCAGGCAGTTGTCCAAGTATGGGAAAATTTGGATATTTCTCTGCCTGCAGTATGCAATGGCTGAAGCCAGGCACTTTGGCTTATCTACTGCACCCAGAGTATTCACAAAGGGAAGTACAGAGAACTGATAGTGCATAGAGCCTGCCCTTAAACATAGATATTTTCTGCATGACTCCCTTATGGGGATGTGCAGATAAGCTTCTTTTAAGTCTAGAGTGACTAACCAGGCATCTTTCGCTAGCATAGGGAGAAGCTGTTACAGGGTGAGCATCTTGAATTTTGGGACCAGCAGAAAGGTGTTGAGAATTTGATAGATCCAATGATTGGGTGCCAACAGCCCTCTTTTCTGGGCACTAGGAAAAGTCTGGAGTAGAAACCCGGACCCCTTTGTTCTAGTGGAACAGGTTGAATAGCTCTGATATTGAGCAGGGAAAGTACTTGCTTTTGAGCCTCTGCCCAGTGGTTTGGAGGAAGGTTTGGAAACCCTCTTGGGGTTGGCAGTGAATGGAAGTAGAATTTGTACCTCTGGGATACAATGTTTAGGACTCATCAGTCCTGAGTAATGGACATCCAGTTTCTTGCATGAAGGGCAAGTTTTCCTCCTATTGGCACAAGTAATTGGGCAGGGCTGGGAAGGATAATTGATAAGTCATTGTGAACTTTTTCCATAAGGGGGTGGCTTACCACTCCCTGTTTTTGATGTGGGGGCACTCCATTGTTTAGATCTCTGCATATCCTGAGACAGTAGTCTGGGTGGCCTGTTTCCCCGGGGTTTGGTCTGGGAAGGCCTGGAAGGGGCTGGAAAGGACCAGTTTTTTGAAGGACAGTGCCTGCTGAATCTAGGTGGCTGCACTTGTAAGAATTCTTTGACAGTTTGCATAGATTTAGCTTTTTCTTCCATCTTTTTAAGAACTTCTGCTTTGGTGCCAAACAAACAGTCTTTATTTAAAGGAGCGTCCAGTAATTTGGATTTGACATGATCTGGCAATTGTTGTTCCTTCAGCCAAGCATGCCTTTTCAGTACAGACCCAGTGATTGCAGCCCTGCAAGAAGCTTCTAGGGCATCAAAGCCACACTGCAAAGTATGCTTACTAACGTGGTTTGCAGAATGCATTAGCTCTTGTAAATCTTTATTTTCTGCACAATCTGGAAGTAGCACCATTTTTTGTTTAATTAGTTCCATAATATGTTGTTGGCACTTCAACATGTGAAACTGGTAATTCAATGCCCTGATGGCAAGAGTTGCCGAGGTATATACCTTCTTACCCCATCTGTCTAATGCTCTGGAATTCCTGTCCAAAGGGGTAGGATTTTTGGCTGTAGTAGCCTTAATACCTTTAGGTCCCTGGGAAATGGTCTCTGGATCAGCAGTAGGATTCTTGAAGAGAAATTTGTGGGAATCAGGTACTCTGTAGTACCTGTCAGGTTTCCTAGGGGCTGGGGGTAATGTATCTGGAGTAAGACTGGATTCCATAAAAACATCATCTACAACATCCAATACAGGGGGTATAGCTGGAGGCTTGTGCTGAGGTAACTCTAAAAATTCTCTGAGTCTCTTTTTGGACTGAGGATAGTCTTGGCATTCCCAGCAGAAATGCTCTCTTAAAGTATGCAAGGTTTCACCAAAAGAAAAATCCTCTGGAGGGGAGGCAGAGGGAATGGATTCCTCTGCATCTGAATCCTCATAGGCTGATAAGGGTATGGCCTGATAATCAGAAGGATCAGAGTCATCAGACTCCTGGTCTGTAGAATCATTAGGAAACTCAAATCTTTGTCTTTTAGCAGGGGAAGGCTGGCTTCCCCTAATTAGGGTGATAAGGTCTTCAGCCATTCTAAACATTTGTTTTTGTGGCATGGGAGCTTGAGCATGCACTTTGGGCATCAGTTTTCTAGGCATAGTGCGTACTCTGGGCATAAGAAACTTTGTAGTTTTGGCTAAAAACAAAGTCGTCGGTTTGATCTGAACATCGGTTGGTCGAAATACACCCTCAGAAGCTGGTGCCTGCACAGCGGCTCCGGACCCATCCAAGGTAGAGACATCCACAAGTTTCATAGTCGAAGAAGCATCTCACAGCATACCAGACTCTGAATGGGTCTCAGTGGAGGCCTGCAAATCCACAGAAGTGAGCATCAGAGGGTGCAAAGGCATCTCACGGAGTGCCGGCGGACTGGCGACTAGCTTAACAGAAGCGTCATCAGCAGTTTTGGACCTATGCGGTCTGTCTCTGTCTTTATCTTTATGTTTTTTCAGAAGATCAGTAGTCTGATGGCTTACCAAAGCCATTTCGGAATACGGAGAATGAGCGCGAAAGAATTTAACCACAAAGATAGCCCGACGACAAATGGTTCGGGCATTAAGGCACAAAACCGACAGCGAGGGACATTGTGGTCTGGTCCTAAACAGGTGACGCAGTAAGAATGAAAATCTCTGTGAGGTATTTGCTTTCCACAGGCAAGACAATTGTTAACTTTTTCTGACATTGGTTAGAGCAAGAAGAAAGGGTCCCCAATGGGGTACTTAGCTTTAGAATACTTCAGGATTACAAACTTGAAAATGAAAATTTCAGGTAGCGGCCGACCGGCACTTGTGAACTGCTTCTGCTTCAGGCTCTTCAGCAATAAAGACTGGGGTAATGGCGTTGGCTGCCTGTTTTATACCCCTGATGACCTGATATCATGGAAGAAGTGACAGCATCCAGCGCAGAAATACTAAGACTCTGGTATTTGAGATGACTGAGGGCTACCTACAGGCAGATAACCCAAGTGTGATGACTGCAACAGTGAATACACAAAGAACATGAAGAACATTCAATGCTACATGTATATCATCCATTTTCTTCAGCAGTTGAGGTTTATAGATTTTCTGACCACTGATTAGAAACTCTGGTAACTTACCAGCTAACAGCTGTTCAGAATCATCTCATTCAAACACACACATTTAGTTTGAATCAAGTCAACAATGCAACTTTAATTTTAATGCCATCAAATACTTTTATTTTAAAATCCCTTCAATGAAAAGTTTAAAGACACGAAGAAAACGAGCCTATCCATTTAATTCTGATCCTCAGAATTTCTAAGTAGGTAGAAAAACAGACAGGTATGACTGAACAAAATGCATTTCATACAGATTCATGTCTATTAATATTTAACATTCTTATAAGTTCTTAGACCATTTGGCTAGATGAGCATCCTTAGACAACTTAGTGCCACAAGGCCATATGATATTGAGCACTTAGGGGTACATGGGTATTATCATGCGGAGTAAACGTAGCATGGGAATAGTCTGACTAATCTGCTGCTCACCATGCAAGTGTGAAGTGGATGAAGTTCTAACTTGTTAAGCACAACAATGAGAACTTCAGCTCCACATACATCTTTTTCTATGACAAACCACTGCCAGTGTGGTTTCTTCGTGTGTTGTGGTAGTGACTTTCTTTCTCCCTTTGTGTTTGAGCAATTAAGGAGATGGTGCACTTAAATTCAGAGAGTGTGAGAGGTGCATTGGGGGCATGCCTCTACCTGCAAAAAATGCTTACATGTAAGTTTTTTATTAGGTTGATTTCCCGATCAGTTGTGCTCAGTGATTTGATTCCTCACAGAGGTGTAATTTGATGACGTTTAATAGAAGTGAATATTTCATCATTTTAAACAACTCTCATTTTTGGTCATAATTTTATCACTGAAATCAACAAGATAAGGAAATGTGGTATACGGAAGTTTCTTCTTACCCCCAAAGTTGCATAGTTTCAGAAGTAATATATTTAGAAACGCAGGGGATATTAGGTTGGAAGGGTAACCTTCCTACAAAAATGCTTCAGCAATATGCATTGCTGACTTCACAGATTCTTTATTCCACAGTGTGATCTTTCCCAAGGTGCAATGTTCTGTTGCAGAACAGAACACGTGTTCCATCTGTGTACTAGAACCTATTAATGAATGTCCTAATACTTACAATAAGAACTTAAGAACTACAAGTGTGTCTGATTACAGGTACACGCAAAATAAGTAAAGTAAAAGTTTTATTTATATGCACTTGAATATAACACATCTGTTGGTTCATAGGTTCTTACTAAATGTTTGAACAAAGGAGACCATCAAGAAGCTATGCCACATCACCCAATACTGGTGTGAGAATAACAATGTCCCCCATTAAGGAGACTTTATCCACATATCTCCAGTAAAAATTTCTGATCTCCCATCCAGCTTGGTTGTAAAGGTTGCTAGGGAAGCACGCTGCTTGATAGTAAGAATGGCCTATTCCAGAAATGGGAAATATGGCGAATTAGGTACTTGTCAAACCATCTGGTGTTGCTAACGCAATAGCATAGGTTTAGGACTCTAGAACACTAGTTGTATTTAGGTGAAGGAGTTCAAAGAGTGCTGGGCCTTGTATATCATGGAAAGATAAGCAAAGATCATCCCTTAGGATTCTGTATGACACTAAGTAGAGGTACAGGACTTTTAGCCTATCAGACTAGCTAATGAGACTGAGACCAGATATAGTTCTGATGAGGAAACATTGAGGTCTGTCAAGCTGGCTTAAGTGCTTGATGATGTACATATGAAGGGTGCATTACATCCAATGATGGATCTAATAAGGGATAAATAAAAGTCAGACCATGACTTCTTTGGACCTTGATGAAATACTGAAAAGGATAAGTTGTACAAAGTATAACGATTTTCTAGCCATCATGGAGGTGTGTTAGCCAAAAGAGAGTCTGTTGCCACTATTGTGCACCTAAGTCCCCAATGACTGTATCAAATTTAAGTGGAATATTATCTATATGGTAAGCAGTGTTGATGCTAGATTTACCAAACAAAACTATGCTGCAGTTCTTGGTGTTTAGGGTAAACCCATGAGTAATACACCAAGCAGTTGTTTGGTGCAGCCCTTGCTGAATAATATGAGTATCAGAATGGGATTTGATAACCATTCTTAGTTTGCAGTCTTCAGCAAACATGGTTAGATAAAGTAGCTTGATATTGGCTTGTAATGAGTGGATCCACTGTGCTAGCATTGATATTCCAAGTGGCTAATTATAGCTATTCTGGTCCAACACTAACCATATGGTTATACTGTTGTAACGCTGTCAGTTACATAATTATGATAACACACTAGTGTCTTGGAATTGTCCTGTACTGCCTTAAATTAGTAATAATAGGCATGTGTTTGGCTAAACTTCCTGTTCTCTGAATCCAATAGTGAGAATATTGAGTAATGTCAGAAGATAAACTTTGCTCTGTAAGCATGATTATGCCAAAGTCACTGTAAGCCAGGTTTTTAAATTTGCAACTATGGACTTTGCTATAATGTTTTCAGATATAGAAAATTGAATTAGAAGATTAGCATGGTCAGAAATTGAAGAACTTATTTTATTATATCTTGGTTTATCAATGCAAAGTGTCTGCATTACTCATAAGTAATTAGTATTATTTTGTAATTTGTTCTGCCTCAATGGGACTGCCCCTATGATTTTTTTTTCTGATAAGCTTTCTCCATCCTGCAATGTACAAGGTATCTCCACAACATGGTGCTTTATTTCTGTCCCTTTTCCTTCAGGTTTTTTTTCCATTATTGTAGACCAAAGGTACCCTGAATTATAAAGCAATCTGACAAAATTTGGAGAGTGTTAATTACTGTTTTCAGTGAATCCCTTTGATTTGTATTCTTTGCCATCTCAAACAGAATTTCTTCAGACCTTTCTTTTAATGTTTATTAATAATGGCCATATCAACTTCCTGTTTATTAATAATGGCCACATCAGCTTCCTGTTGTAAAAAATAACAATGTCTTTGCTATAGGAACCCCTCTATTACTCATCCATCTGGTCAGCTAGAGGTGTTAAGTTGCCTCTTTTTCAGACTTGAAGTATCCACTTACTTCTGAGTGAGAAATTAGACTAACAAAGAAACTGGCTGCATAGCACAGAAAGACTGAGGCCCAGCTTTGGAAAAATCAACCTGAGCAAAGGGATTCCATTAATAGGATTGCCTACTGGCAGAGGTCAATAAGTCAACTCTGGAGAAACAGTAGAAGCGTTCACACTGAAAAGTTTGCTATAGCAACACGCATGCACTTGTGGAATCACATGTGGGATGTGTGTATAAAGACTGGCTGTGTACGCAGTGCACATTATAGCAAAGAAAAGGATTGGCTAGACCCATATAAAAATAAGCCAGGCATATATGATAGACAGTGTCACCTGACTTCTGCTTTAATGCCTAAATAAAGATAAGATTACCAAAAGGCATTCTCATTTGAAAATGAAAGAAGCAAAGAACATTATAATAGGGTGATTTTTGGGGTGATGTTGAGTGATAACACCAGGCAGAATAGGAGAACACTAGGTCAGTAGGCCAGATCATCAGATGAATAAGGAAAAACACATACACACGCTAATGTGTCTGGATTATCAGTGTACCAGGAAGAGTGCTTTCTCAAAGCAGGATTCATTTCCATGTTGTTTGCAGTAAAGGTTTCAGGAAGCCAATATTACCAGGTAGTCTGTCTAGATATTATGGTCTCCAGATGGAAGGAAAAAGGCAGATCTACAAAGTATAAACACATTTCTGTCTGGGCTTTTTATGAGCCAAAAGAGTAAAATACAAGAGAGGTAAATTCATAAAGAAGTCAATACAAGATTTTATGCAAACCTACCACTATGCATGGAAAAGGCTGGATATCACAGAAATGTCATACTAAGGTAGGAACATTAAGTAATGCTTTATTTGTAGCTAAGTATTATTTTGTGTGAATGAAAATTCAGTATGGAGAGTCATACTTGGAATGTAGGTGGCCTTCAAAAATTTGAGTTTGAGATATTAACTTCCCCCAAACTGTTGTCTGAAATGTTTTTAAAGGGTATTTGATGGCAGATTGTTAGATGAGAAAAAGTACTTTTTCAGCAGCTTGTTTAGTTTATCTGATCGGTCTTCTGTGCAGATTGCTACCTCCTAAACAGAACTTAAATTGGAAGAACTGTATTTTAAATATGAACAAATTGGAAAAGGTTAGCAGACAAAAACATTTAACAGCTGATCTGAAATATATCAGATTGTGGATGTGGATGAGTTATGCATATTAAGCATATGCAGGGAGGTGAATCAGTGATGTTCGCATTGGCCCATTTTTGTGTGTGTGTGTGTGTGTGTGTGTGTGTGTGTGTGTGTGTGTGTGTGTGTGTGTAGTGAGAGAGAGATGCAGTAGGCATATGAGGATGCATATACCCTGCAATAGACGATATTAAGTTCAGTATTGGGTCATTCTTTGCATGCACTGGTTGCTATGATATGATTCCCATAGGCCTGAACTGGATAAAGTGGTTACTGAAGATGGAAACATGAATGTCTGCATAGCTATGCATACATGATTTATAGAAATGGTAAAAATGTAACAGTTATGGATGGATAACTTGGGTGTAATTGAAGGCAGCTGACAGAGAAGCAATTGCTGTGAAAAGTAATGACTTATAATATGTATTCAGTTGCTGCACTTCTCATGCAGCTTTATTTTGCATTTAATTTCTTTTTTGATAATACTTCTGATATTAAAACTGTAAATGGTTTGAAAAAAATGAAGATTATGATAGGTTTTTGATGCTTTATTATCACTGTCTACTCTGTTTTTCATCATGACCACACCCACAAAGTGATGCCTGGGTAGGTGCTGGCAATGATTTACATTTATCAGCAAAGCATTATGAGTAATCAAAACAACATTCTTACTCATGTTATAACTTCACTAGTAAATTATCACATATGTTAACCTTCAATGTAGAATGTTCCACCTGTGAGACACGTCTGATAACTTGTCTTACTGATATATCACACTCTCATGTTTATGCAATTAGTATGGAAATATAGTAGCTTATGCACTAACTGAGGTAGTAAGGGATAGAAGGTTAATCTTTCATATCATCTTGATATGAGTTTTCGGATTTAAGAAAAATTTCAAGGGGTAATGCTTATCAACAAAATCAAATGTAAAAATACAAGTTTTGCATCAAAAACTGCACAATTTTGTATTTTGTGCAGTAAAGAGGTTGCATCCTTATCTCGGGGGCTGTTATTTATATTTACTATGGAAACTACAGCAATACATTTTAAGGAAAATAGAAAATCATTGTCTACGTCATCTGAAATGGATGTCAAAGTATAAGAAAAAAGGGAAGTAGTATAGAAACACAGTTTATGACTGCCGTTGTAGGACTAATGAAGATAGTGCAACCAGACTATGAATAGATTTAAGTAAAATTATTCTTTGGTGTAGTGTTTGTAATCTAAGTTGCAGTTACTATATAGATATGTATGTATGTATGTAATGTTAAAAGTTAAGATTTAGTTAGTCAAGAGTTTTAAGTGTGCAGGTTTAATAGACTTGCTAAAGCTGTGTACTTCACGCTGTGGCTATCCTATTTTGGAGGAGGGGAATGTATATATGACATCATGGTATTATCAGGTATAGAGGAAGTGTATCCTGTACTGCCAATCTCTTTTCTTTGGTCAAAACGTACTTATGACATAAAAATGTGCAAAGTATAATGTTACATCAATGAATAAAATTAACACAAGAATGCATAATGTCATTACTTACTTTTGGGTTAAAATTGCTCTCACATGTCATATGGAAACAGATGTGTCTGCTGAGTAAAAAAATTGAATATGTTACATGTACGTGAATGTATGTGTACGTGCAAAAGTGTGTGTGCATCTATACACACACACACACACACACACACACACACACACACACACACACACACACACACACACACACACACACACATAGTTGATAAGTTAAATGATCGACACATAGAAGACTGAACAAACATGTTGACCATTCATAACACTGACAACACAAGTAAATGAAACCAAGCAGATCAAAAAAGGAAGCAAATTTCTTTTTCTAATCTACAAAACATAACCCTATCAAACATTCAGACCAAATTTGTCTAAAGAGTGATGGTGTCACAGATTTTTTTTGTAGGGTAAGGTGCACTTTGAGAGTTAAGTGCAAGGTTTGGTTTGGGCTTAGCATTCATTACTAAACTGGGCTGGGGGGTTTCTTTCCACTGTTCCAGCTTAGTAATGCATCCTCATCCTAACCTTGCTTATAACTTTAACCATGCACCTTACCTTAAAAAAAAGCTTTCTGTAACATAGCCCCTACAGAAGACCTCACAGACACTCACTACATGCGCCTGCACGTGCACACACACACACACACACACACACACACACACACACACACACACACACACACACACACACATAGCTGGCCTTAGGCATAGGCCAACTAGATGGCTGCCTAGGGTGCCGCTGTACCAGGGGTGCTTTTTCAGTATTTATTTGGTGTAGCTAGACCATGATGGGGGCACCAGGTGATGTGGTGGGGGGTGCCTTGGAACCCTATGCCTAGGGCACCAGTTGACCTAAGACCGCTCCTGAGCACACACGCACACACACACACACACACACACTGTGTACTAAATCTGAACTCTTTACCTTAACCTTACTCTAACCTTAATATACACAAATTTGTACATACACTAAATCGAACCATTTACTCGACCATTATGCTAACCCTAACGGGCAAACACTCACACATGCACAAAATATATTCCGTTACCTAGTGCCTACTCTAACTCTAACACACACACATACAAGCACACAAACTGCTGTCCCTAACGCAAAGCCACTCATCTTTGCTGAACAAAGCAGCACTCTCTGTCATTGTCACAAACTGCCATTCATACAAATTGCCCTATACTGCACTCTGGCAATCAGTGAAATATTTACCAAGCATGGTGTAAGTCTTTCTCTCTGTATGTATGTGTATGTATATATATATATATATATATGTATGTATATATATATATATATATATATATATATATATATATATATAATATATATATATATATGTATATATATATATATATATAAATAATATATATATATATATATATATATATATATATATATATATATGTATGTGTGTATGTGTATATAGGGAGGTTTGCATAATTCACACAGTATACATGCTGTCTGGAATTGTTAAGTCCTAAACTGTTAATGTATCTGCTTATTACCATGTGTGTTGCTATGCATATAGCATGTAAACCATAATGGAGAAATCACTTTTGTGGGGTAAGTGTACACTGTTCTGAGAGAACAGATAACACAAACACAACTCACACCTTTTTCCTCCTAATTTTAATTTTCCTACTGATTTTCTTGCAGCCTTAAATATCGAGGAGGGATTCATAAAGGTTTTCGCAAAGTGTAGACTACATGTACACTTAGTTCAGTTAACCGGAGCTGCTCTACATTTGGTGTCCTTTGCCAGAGATCTAGAGTGTTTCTCCTTTAATCCAAAGCATCCAAGGCAACCCCCCACCAAGAAAATATGTATATTCTGTGATTCTTCTGTATTTTTTGAACTGTATTTTATCGAATTGCTGCATTATTTCTCTCTTTTTTTTGTTTTACTGTTTTCCTGTTTGCAACTGCTTCATTCTCTGAGTTTAATTTGCATTGTATGGATACCTATGTAGCATAGACTAGATTCAGACCTGCTGAATCTAGCCTGTTATTGATATACTTGAGCAATAAACCATCCATCTAAAATTAAGAAAGGCTCCCTTGTGGCAGAACACAGTGAATGCATCCTTGCCTGAGCTGGGGATTGCTGGAGGCAGGTTCATTGTGTGCTTTCCTATTGGCAGATTAGCTTAAAAGTGTTTAATTTAACCTGTACTTAAACCTCGTGGTTGCTCATCCCTGCTCATCGTGAAATGGGGGCTAGCGGTGCCCTGTATAGATACAAACACCTTGAATCACATTTTTTTCACCAGACGTCTGTCAGTGGAACCTTCCCAAGTTTCCCTGCTGCACTACGGGCAAACCAGTTGCACACTGAGCAGTGTTGCCACACATCATCCATAAGCCTTCAACAGAACAAGCCCCTTTTGTCCTAGCACAAAAACTGGTCAAATTAGCCTACTCCCATCTGCAATAGTACATTAGGGAAAAACCTGCTATAATGGAGGGGCAGTTTCCCATCATTTCTCCGGCCAGCCTGATCAACACGGGCATTCTGAAGCAATGTAGTAATTGCCTCATGTATACTGGCAACCACTTACATACATACATACATACATACATACATACAAATGTTTCAAGCATGGGCATTAAAGCCCTTCTAGCTTGCCAATATGCCAAAACACTTGTTCCCATAATAAATGTCCAGGCTGTTCTTAAAAATATCTAAACTAGTACTTGCTTTAATGTAATTTGGTAGTCTGTTCCAAGCATCAGCTACTCTGTCAGAGAACCAGTTAGTACACTTCTCATTCCTATAGAATATTCTACATAGGTTTTCTGGCGATTCTCTAGTACTTTTTGATAACCCCAAACATTCCAGAGGTAGTTGTCCCTAAATGCCTTATATACCTGAATAAGATCCCCTCTTAAATATCTGTAAGAGACACTGTACAAGTTCAGATATTTTAGTCTTTCATAATAACTTAGATTTTCACATCCATGGATGCCCTTAGTATATTTCCGCTGTACTCTTTCCAGTTTATTCATGCTTGTTTTCCTATAGGGTTTCCATATTGTTATTCCATACTCAAGTTTGGGTCTAATGTAGCTAACAAACAATGACTTCATTATGTTTGATTTCCTAGACTTTATAAATCTTTTTATACAACCTATAGTTCTATAACTATCATTAGCCAATTGGTTAATATGATTAGAAAAACTCATAGCTGAATCTACCCATATACCCAGGTCTTTAAATGAGTCTACAGTTTCAATCACTATGTGATGTATTAAATATTCACCTTTCAGTTTATGTCTCCCAAATCTCATATGCTTAGTTTTTGATGTATTTATCAAAATATTATTCTCCTGTGCCCAAATGGTCAATTTAGTCAAATTATTTTGCAGACATGCCTTATCTGTAACACTTGTAAATCAGTTTACCCAATTTCAGGTCGTCAGCATATAGATTGTAGAACACCTCAGATGAAAAAGTAAGGTCTGAAAGATACAATCTAAACAAGTAAGGGCCTAGTACAGAGCCCCGTGGGACACCTTGACTGTAAACAAGGATTTCACCTGCCCAGATGGTGTGTGATACTTGCCATGTCCTGTTTGTAAGCCATGCAGCTATCCATCTTATCAACAGTACATCAATACCTAGTTGTACTAATTTATTGATCAGTGTTTTGTGCATGACCCTGTCAAATGCTGAAGTTAAATCTATATAAATCACATCACAGCACAAGTTTTCATTCATAACTGTTATTATGTTATAGAACATCATGTTACAGGTGGTAATAAATCTATTGTCAACATATGCATGCTGATATGTGTTTTCAAGTCCCAACCTATCCAGTTCTGACAATAACTTATCCAGTATTACCTTCTCCATTATTTTTCCACAACATGAAAGTAGACTTAAGGGTCCATATAATTCTAAGTTTGTCCTACTCCCCTTTCCCTTAAAGGCAGGTTTAATAAGGGCATGTCTCCAATCTTGAGGAATTTCCCCATATTTATATGACCTAGTGAATAATAAATGTAATGGCAGTGTAAGTTCTTACTTAAGTGTTCTCAGGTCATTGTTACTTATTCCATCTCCTCCCTGCTCTTTGTTTGGATCCAGTTTGCACAGTTGTTTTTCGATATAATCTAATTTGATTCCAGTATCTGGGGTTGCCTGGATGTCACTAGGACAACTTACCACCCCTTTTGTGGAACCAAACTG
Organism: Protopterus annectens; assembly: GCF_019279795.1. Classification (NCBI taxonomy): domain Eukaryota; kingdom Metazoa; phylum Chordata; order Ceratodontiformes; family Protopteridae; genus Protopterus; species Protopterus annectens. Next base: position 218,798,176 of record NC_056731.1, read on the forward strand.
TTTTTAAATAAGATTTTGTAAATATATCTATAATCTGTTGTGTCTGAGAATAAATTTTAGAATCTGCACATAGTTTATCAATTTGTGTATCTTTATTCCTTCCACATCTTATGTATCTATAAAAGGTTTCCTATTATGCTCAATATCTTTATATACATTTTCTTCAAATTTTTATTGATCTTGTCTAACACTATGCTTAATCTGTTTGTCCAGCTCGTTTATTTCAGTTTTCAAAGTTGTAGTTCGACCTCTCTTCCATTTCTTATATTTTTTGTCTCTCACCTTAATTGGGTATCTTGTTCTTATGGAAATATACCCCCCTGATGTTACGTGCCTAGATCCTGATGTTAAACATTTTTTTGACTTTTTGCACTCAAACAATTTCTCTTTCAAAACATTCCACATTCCATCTGCAGTTTTTCCACTGAACACCTCACTCCAGTTAGTTTTATATAGCAACTTTTTTGCTTCCCTATAATCTGTAATTAACCTTCTGTGCATTGGCTTAGATTTCAGTTTGGCAGAATTATCTAGCAACAAATTAACCTTTATGACCCCATGATCACTGCACATCAATGGTGGTAAAAATTGACTTGAAGTTACAGTAATTTCTTTAGGAACACAAACAACATCTAGTATATTCCGTCACCTGGTAGTTTTTTTACAATCTGAAGCATTTGTTGTTCCTGAATATACTCTGAATAATGTCTTTACTAATGTTGAGTCAATATTATTCTAGTCTGTTTCTGGTAAATTTAAGTCCCCAGCTAATATCATTCTTCCCTCCTGTGTTTCATGTAAGAAATGTATGAATTCCTCTAGGTCATCTGCACTTGACTTTAGTGGTCTGAACACTCCAACAATTGTTATATGTTCCAGGGTTGTCTTTATTGTCACAGTTACACAGTATATAGTATTAATGTTATCACTGAACATGTAATAATCACAAGTCTCATAGCTATCTTTAATACCTATCATAACACCTCCACCTGATTTTTTGTTAGAATGTCTGTTACAGTAAAAACATTTATACCCTGACAGAACTAGTTTCCAGTCATTGTTTTTTAACCATGTTTCACAAACTATAACAACATCAATCTTGTGGGAACATAACAAATTTTCTAATAAAAACACTTTATTATTAATGCTCCTAGCATTAACAACCATCAGAGATGCATTACATGTTGCTATCTGTGAACCGTTACATTTTTGACCTGGCAAAAATCCTGGCTAGTGTTTGTCAAATATTGCAAAATATCTGCTGCAAAAATTCTCTTCCCTGATCTAGACAAATGCATACCATCCTGTCTGAAGACGTGTGCCCAAAAGAAGGCTTGGATGCTCTACACATTTCCATTTTTTAAAACAGGACATTTTTTCCATGTAGGTGTTTATCCAAAAAATATTTACCACTTATTCCTAAAACAAACAAATGTCCTATTTGAGAGATGTAATTACACTATAAAATTGGAATCAGTTCTCTTACGTAACAACAAACTGGACATCAAACAGGTTGTCAGCATGCACACTTCACCTTTCACACAAAATAAGTTCACAACACATAAACCCACATATGCAGTGGTACTCATTAGAAGCCTACTAAATGATCAGAGACCTCCCAAATGTAACCCACTTACACACAATGCTATGCAAATAGAAACCACTACACATAATAGCACATGCACCAGTGTCTCAGCAAATAAGTCCCTAAGGCAAAATACCTCAAAATCAAATATGTTGGTCATAAGTGACTCCATAGTGAAACATACAGATGTCTCCCTCACCAGGCTGGACAAGGAGAAGGTCAGCTGCCTGTCATGTGCCAGGATCCATCAAATCAAGCACTCAATCAAGTCACTCAACAGCAAGTACCATTATGACTCTATCATAATCTATGTTGGGGTGAATAACTTGAGACATTCGTCTCTGGACTATATGAAGAGAGACATGACTAAAATATCAGATTATGTGTCCCAGGCAGGTATGACCCTAGCCTTAAGCAGCATTCTACCTTTCACAGGGTTATGCCACAATATAAACAAAAAATGATAAACTTCAACAATTGGCTTAGCTTCTTGTGTCAGTCCAGGTGGATCCATTATCTGTCAGCCTGAGATGACATGGTTGACAGGCCATGCTGCTTTGCCAGAGATGGTCTGCACCTGTCTCCTATAGGCTTTCAGATACTGACAAAGGCACTTGCTTCCTCATAGTGGCTTTTTTAGGCAATGTCAAAACAGCAACATTTCAGACTTAATAAAATCCAACAGAGACAAACTCAAGGTTCTGCTGCTTAATACTGGGATTCTAAGCATGAAACTGCACTCTCTGGAAGCACTCTTCACACTAGAAGATGCTAATGTCTGTGCAGTCACTGGGACATGGAGAGCACCCCAGCTGTGCAAGGCTATAATGCCTTCCACATGTTCAGACCTCAAAATGAGCCTGAAATAATCAAAGGTGGAGGTGTATCCATCTTCATTAAAGCCAAGTGCACCTCAAGACTCATCAAACAGTATGACTCTCCCAAACTACTCTATGTCCAATTAATTATAGGCAAAATACCCTACCACATCATTACTAGCTATAGGTCCCCCACCATGAACCATGAAAAGCACACAGCCTACCTGGACTTACTGGAGTCACTTGCTGTACAGCCCAACACCTTAGGTGGGTGACATACACAAGCACAAACATACTCGCCCAGAGGCTCCTGGACTTCGTCAATGCAAATGCTCTGGAAGAGATAGTATGCTCCCCCACAAGAGGCTCAAATGTTCTACACATAATGCTCAACAACATGGGGGGTCACCCTGTGTGATGCTCTCCCTGGTAACGTTGGACCATAAATCAGTCTTGTTTGAAGTAACAATTGGACCTGACACACCCACAGGAGAAAAAAAACTAAAAAGCTTTTCCAAAGGAAACTACAGCCTACTAAGTGATGGTATAAAAAGTTTTATACCCCCCCCCTGCAATCACAGACAACAATGAGACCTATGCAGCAGTGTACACATATGCCCTGTGTGCAACTGTATAGACATGGCAGTACCTGACTGGATCAAATTCAGGTCCTCCTGAAAAAACAAGCCACCCTGGTGGAAACTCAAGTAAAAACAGGTTAAATAACAAGAGGAAGAAATTGATGTCCAAGAACAAGAGGTAACTGACTCAGCAGAGGAAGAATCCCCTTCACAGCTTGAACAAGCAAATCAGAAGTCTTGCAAAGTCCTCTAAAGCTAAATACAAAGCTAAACTAGCATACTTAGCTAAGGATAATTATAAGGCATTCTTTAAGTATGTCTGTAATCTAAAAGGAGATGCCCAGTTATGTGCTGAAGTGGTAGTAGGTGGTACCACTCATACTATACCATTGGAAATTGCCAACCTGCTGGATGACAGATTTGATGCAAACTCCCCCCCCCACCCTGTCCCACCAGTCATACCCCAAAGCATACCTGACAACAGTCCTCTGCCTAATATCTCTAGAGATCAGGTCTTATCTGCACTCTCCAAGGCCAAAACATGGTCTCAATGGCTCCAAATAACATTCCATTCTGCTTGCTAACCAATCTAAAACAGGGCCTAGCAGATCCACGTAGGCATTCTCTTTAATCACAGCCTGAGAACTGGCTTTGTTCCAGAAAAGTGGAGAACAGAAACAGTGACCCCCTCCCCTTGTACAAAAGGGAAGCCATCAACTGACCCTGGGAACTGCAGACCCATAAGTCTAACCAGCCTCATCAGCATGGAAAGAATCATCATGGACCTTATCAGTAAGGACATAGGTGACCTTCAGACTCTAGACCCAACCAAATTTGGCTTCATTAAGGGTAGATCATGCTTATTAAATTTAGTAGACTTCTTTGAGAAAGTCACTAAAGCCCTGGATGAAGATAAGACAGTGCATACCACCTATCTTGACCTAGCCAAGACTTTTCACACAATCTGCCACTCAGGTATCATTGAGAAACTCTCTCATCTGGGGATTAACCCTTCTGTCTATATGGGTAGCCAACAGGCTCACTGACAGAAAACATACCTTTACCAGTAGACCCATCACTAGTGACCAGACACAAGGATCTGTGCAGGGCCCTTTACTTTTTGGAATCTATTTCTCAGAAGTTCAGGCTAAAGTAGACAGCCTTTGGCTTACCAGGTTTGCTGATGATTACAAATTGGGTGCATTCACTGAGTTCCCCAATGATGTTAACATATTACAGGATGAGCTAACACAGACAAATGATTGGTGCCAAAGCCGCAGTCTAAAACTAAATGCAAAGAAGTGCATTATTACCCCCTTTGGCAAAGTGGATTTTCCTGCTAATTACAGTATTGGCAGCACCACACTAAGTTCAAACCCAGTGCTGCCAGATCTGGGAACGCAGGTAGATACCAATCTGAACTTTGACCGCCAAGTTTCCATAGTGGTAAAGAAAGCCTTCTATATTGGTCATCTCATAAGTAATGGCAATGCATTCTGCTCTAAGGATGTTATAACTCCACTGTAGTAAACCATCATCAGGCCATTAATAGAGTACAATGCTCCCTTTTGCATGTACCTCACCTGACACCTGCAGCAGCTGGAGAGACTGCAGAGGTTTTTCATCAAGAAAATACAGGACCTCCAAACCACGACTTACATGGATAGACTGAAAACCCTATCACTGGACTCTGTATCATATAGGCTGCTGACAGGCAACTTTTGCCTGGCCAACAGGGCAGTCCTCACCTGAAAACAAAAGTGTCCAGAAGTGTCAAATCTTATATCTGCAGACATGAAAGTAAGAATAGTAATGCTTTAATACTGCCCTTCAGTGCTTTTTATCTAGAACACAGTGAAATGCATCTGATAAAATGACATGCTCTTCATCTAAGTAGTACAGAGACATTTGACAAATTTTTTATTACAGAAAAGTTTAAAATTGATATCTGCATGCTTGTGCTGCAGGCAGAAAACTCTGCCTACACTTGTAGAGCACCAATTATGAGGTATGCCTTGCCAGCATATACAGTGACTGTCTCCCTATAAAATATAGTTTTTTACAAACAAATAATAAGGCATTGCTATATGTTATTTTGAGTAAACCTAGTTGTATAGGTTCTAAACATTCTGCAACAAATGTCAGAATGTGCCGTTGAATGCTCAGGAATGGACTCTTTGTAATAGTGCCAGGTAGAGGAGTACCAAAATAAGCCCAGACTTGATTACCATTACTCAGCAACATCTCAAGTTCTTATTTTTTTAAACAAAAAACAACAGTGACTTCAGAATTTAAGTGCCTCATTTTTGAAATAACATGTTAGAATTTTTCTGACTTTAGTAGAATGGAAGAGCCAAATTTTTTAAATGATATGCTTGAATTTCTCTGATTTCAGCAAAATAGAAAAGCTACATTTTTGGGATAATGTGCTTGAATTTGTCTGATTTGAGCATCAGTGTTTCAGAGAAAGAAGTCATTTGCATATAAACTGATGGTTGTCCCATTCTGTACTTTAACATGATAAAGGTTAATATGATAACCTGTATTATCATAAGTTCTATACATCAGAGCACTGTTAGAAATACCAATCCCATAATGCATCCAAACGTACTTTTAGGTACAGCTGTGTTATCAGTCAGAAACAAACATTTATGAAAAATGGTTATCACTTTGCAGTGGTTTGGTATGTTATGAGAAGCATTAGTGTATTTACATTTGTTACAAACTTTATTTTAAAAGTCTGACGTTTACAGTGAAAATGTTTGTGCTGTATAACATTGGTATGCCTAGTTCTTCTTCTTATTATTATTACTTTTTTGTCTTTTTACGTAAAGGAGTTACTTACCTCATCATGTAAATTTGAATTCCTGGTGTATCTTTGCTACTAGTCCATTTGGAAAATACTGAATAAAATGAATAACTTTATAGAAAATGTTTTGATTAGTCAGAAGTATTGAAAGTCCTTGGTCCAGGGGTTCAGAGGGAGTTGATATTTTGAGCAAGGTAGGATATAATATTTAAGATTTAATATTCTTTATCTTTACTGCCTTAAAGAAGGACTGTTGTTATCTCTATTTTTTGTAAAAGAGTAGCGGGAACTGATTGCTTAGGATATGTGAAGGCCCTTCTTGCTTTGCTGTGATATGGACATTAATAAGTACCATTTGTCCTGATATGACATAAATATTAATATAATAAATCTTGGTTTCTGTGTTTGGTGAAGTAGTTTAAGCCATATAACTCTATGAGCTGTTTTAGTAGGAAAGAAATCCCTTCTTCCAAAATGAGATCAGAAAGCAGACACTTCTAAGAACTAAAATATATATGGTCTTTTTTATATTATGGGTATTTTATAGCATAATTTCTAATCCAATTTTTGCTAGGGTACTAGACATTTTCAAGAGCAATTGCAATTAAATATATGACTTGTGTCTTCGTGTCTTAATATGACATGGACATTTCAGTGTTAATGTTCTTCTGTTGGAATGATAAAAGTTGTTTTACTTGATACAGTTGTGTTGTGGTAATTAGTTGAAATTGTGTGATTAGAGTTGTTAAGTCCTAAACTGCTAATGAATCTGTTTATTACCATCTGTGTTGCAAAGCATACAGCATAAAAAACATAATGCAGAAAATACTTTTTTCTGGTGGGTAGTATTTTATTAAAGTCAGCAGCACGAAGTATTCCATCTTCAACAGTTAAATGAAATAGAAAAGATCATAAAGTAGGTAACTGTATTAAAAATCATGTATGTTTTTTGGGGTTGAGAGGGTGGCCTAATGGTTAAGGTGTTTGCCTTACAAACACAAGGTGCAGGATTTGAGTCTCACAAGGGATAATTGGCTAGGCTTAAAATGGCTCACAAGGGCAATTAGCTTAGTACTAATCTATGAACCTATGATTGTTACATTACTAGCTATCTAAAGATTGTTAGTATCACTGTTTTAATAGACATACACACACAAACACTTGTGTGCACATATGTATATATTGTTTTTTTTTCTTCCAAAATGTTTTTATTCATTTTATAACACAATAACTTAACAGTATAGTAACACAAAAAACCAATACACTATATACAATGTCCATAACAGTTAAAAAAGCAATATACATAGAAGAACACTTAATATTTCTCTAACAGATTAGACATTTTTTTGTCCAAGCAATTAAATGAGTTGTGTTGATAGTCCTTGCTTTTATAGTAGCAATCTCATTTTTACAAATGTATTTCACAAGATGAATAAACTCAACTTTAAAGACAGTAGTAGTTTGGGATTTTCAATTTTTAGTAACAATTTTCCTTGCTATAGAGAGGATAGACCATGGTAAAAATGTCTGGTTTTTAGGAATGACTTCAGGAACAGAAACAGTGAAAGTGATAAGGGAGTCAGAAATTATACAGTTGTCATTCCTTAGAGCTTTACAAAGATATTTAAAGTCTAACCAAAATTGTGAAATTATTTTGCAATTAACAACTATATGTATCCAGTCAGCATCAGGGTGTCCACATCTCCAGCATTTCATTTCATCTTTCTTGTACATTATTTCTAGTCTATGTAGAGTGAAAAACCATCTATGTCAAAATTTCCATGTGTATACATGCCAGAACAGGAAAATTGTGGATTCCTTCACCGACTATAAACAGAGTTTTTTTTAATCTTTTTCTGAGAGTACTTGTCTAACTTCACCTGAATAATTCCAAAAAGAAACATCTGTTTTGCTAAAATCAGTTCTGATACTTTTATAAATAATAGATATGTATGAAATGTTCTTGGGTGAGCTATTAATAATTGTTGAGATAAAATCCAAGATTTTTAAGTTAATCTTTTTGTATGCCTGTAATGAGGGTACACGCATAGTATGTATAAAATCCTTACACGTTTGGATGTCCAGCCAATTGCAATTTTGCAAATATCTGCTGATCAAATAGTCTGCAAAACTTATTTTATTACCTGAGAAAAATTGATTCCAATATAGTAGGTCACTCTTCTTAAATTCTAACATTTTCTGAGTATCAAAAGATATCAAACATTCATTTGTGTAAGCAATAGGAACATATTTATTAATACATTCTTAATTAATTGATTAGAAAACATAAGCTTTTTAAACAACAGTGATATTTGGTTTATAAGAGGTGTGAGAACAAGTTTTAACTTTTCACTTTGAATGTATATTTTTCAGATATTATCCTATGGGACACTTTAAAGGTAGCCTTACATGGTAAAGTCAAAAATTGGTATATAAATAAAAGTAAAGAGTGGGATAAAAACTGGTAGACATACAAAAATAAATTGATAAACTAAAACTTACATCCAATGACAAATCTGCATTAGATGACATATGTAAACTGAACAAGGTATATCAGGATATCATGCAGCATAAAATATCAATAAATCTAGAAAAAAATCAGATTACAATCCTACTCAATCCCAAGAGTACATACATACATACATACAAATGTTTCAAGCACAGGCATTAAAGCCGTTCTAGCTTGCCAATATGCCAAAACACTTCTTCCCATAATAAATGTCCAGGCTGTTCTTAAATATATCTAAACTAGTACTTGCTTTAATGTAATTTGGTAATCTGTTCCAAGCATTAGCTACTCTGTCAGAGTATGCACAATTGCAATTAGATCTAAATATTTAAATGGAAAAAGTCATAGAAAAAAAATAATATACACTAGAAATAATCAGACTATCAAAGTTACAGATCTAAAAAATATCTTATTATGTTTAAAAATCATTAAAAGAATATTAATAATAATAACTCATCTACAAGTGACAAAAGTATAAACAACTTTCTTGCTAATAATATTCAAAAGAAGCTATCTAAACACAGTATTAATAACATTGATAAACCTTTTTCCTTTAAAGAATTAAAGGAACAAATAAAAAAATCTTAAGACAAAAAGGCACCAGGGCTGGATGGTTTGATTCTGGAATTTTACAAACTCTTACCTGATAACATCTTGAAAATCTTACTCAGTGCATTCCAAGAAGTTAAAACTACAGCACACATCCCTCCCTCATGGATCTTGAAAATCTTACTCAATGCATTCCAAGAAGTTAAAACTACAGCAAACATCCCTCCCTCATGGAAATATTCTATCATCTCTCCCATCTTAAAACCAAATAAAGAGCCCAGCCTTTGCACATCACACAGGCCAATTGCTTTACTTAACATTGAGTACAAGATATTCATGTCTATCTTGGCAGATTACATAATTTTCTGGGTTTATCAAAAACAGAAAGGTACAAGACAGCGTAATTAGATTACTGTCCTTAATAGATTTAGCAAGCAAGAAAAAAATGAGCTTTTTATTTTAAGCCTTGATATAGATAAAGCTTTCAACTCCCTAAGTTGGCCAGATCTGTTTAAAGCTCTGCAAAAATACAATTTCTCTGCAAACTTTATAGGATTAATTGAAAAAAATATATGAAAAGTCCATAGCATATGTAAAGATTTGATCTTATCTATCTAGCCCATTCAAAATATTAAGAGGTACTAAACAGGGGTGCCCCCTCTCCCCATTACTCTTTGCCCTGGCTATTGAGCCTCTTGCAAATTATGTTAGAAATAATGACAGTGTTAAAGGATACATAGTGCCAGACAAATTATCCCCCAAGATACAACTGTTTGCTGATGACCTACTAATAACTTCTAATGATATTGAAAATTCAGTAGATCACCTATTACATAATCTAGACTTCTTTGCAAACATTTCTGGTCTAAAATTCAATCACAACTAAACTCAAGCACTTCTAGCGAATAAAAATGTTACTATGAAACTTTGATCAAAAAGAGAAATAAACTGGGAAGGCATGCATATTAAATATCTAGGTATCATTATTGAATCTAATTATAAAAAAGTCACTCACATCTAATTACCAACAACTTATAAACTCAATTACTATTCTAATAGACAGTTGGAACAGACTCTTCTTCACATCTGAAGACAGACTAACTTTAATCAAAATGATACTGTTACCTAAAATCTTATTTATTGGCCAAGCTCTAAAAATTCCCCTCACCTGTCAAAATTAAACATAAAATTAATAACTTACTACTCAACTTCCTTTGGTATCCTGAAAGACCAAGAATTTCTCTTCTCTGGCACACTAGAAGCTGGGATGAAGGAGATATAGAGTTTCCACATATTGATTTTTATTTAAACTCCCCGTTTATTAACATAGTGTTGCTTTAGAATAATACTTCTTATGCATCATACTGGAAATCAATACATGAAACCTTACTTCTTAATAGCAATAGGACATTGCTTGAACCATATACTCAAATACATACAAACATCTTTATATGCACATATGTATATATTGTAACATTAACAATATATTTAAAATGGCTCTATTGATCCAGGCCAAATCTACTAAACATCTACACCTCTAACATCGATACATTGATGTTGACAAAGCTAACGTCTGCATATGCTCTTAGGATTACCCTCAGACCATGCAAATTAAAATAATATGTTTTTTATTTGCAGTGGGGCAAGCTCCTTAGACCTCCCATGTGGGGGCTTCTCACCTACACCCACTACTAATTATATATACTAATTCTGAGCTCATACAATTCCCAGGGAAATGGGCATATTCCCCAGCCCGGTTAATTGTCAGTCTCACACAGCTGTGGACTAAAACTCAAATCTACCAATGGCAGTACTCCTATTTAAAATATACCATAGATAAACATGGCATTATGTGGGGAGAGATAGCTGTAACAGCACGACTGTAATCAAATATTCCTATCTAGATCTATGCTTAATATTTAGGGAAGACATTTCTGTTTTGGTTTGAAGTTAATGTACAGCTATCCTTAGGCCAGGATAAACTGTCCATGAATAATTTAAAACCAGTTGCTCCATCTCTCCAAGCCAACCTTCTGACAGCCAGGCTACACATCAAACCCTTGTGACAGGTTATCAGTGGCAGCTTATTCTGTTTTTAATTGCAGTGTTTTTGAAATCAGAGTTATGGCAAAACCTTTTTAGTCTACTAAACAGTCAGACAATGACTGTGAAATAAATCAAAAGTGAACTTTATGCTTAACATAAGGGGACTGTTTTTATCATTTAGTGGAATTTATACAGGTTAACAACTTCACAAGTCTCTCTTATAAAATATGTGGAGGTTTAGCCTCAAAACTATTTAAAATATTAATGTTAATAATAGTATCTTTTGGAATTCACAAAACCACTTTCTGTTGTTGTTGATGTTCAAGCTTAGTGGGCTGAAAGCAGTGGAGAAATTATTTCTCTGAGGTATGTCAACTCAGAATATAGGTTTGGTGGTACAAATGGTCTCCCCTGGATGAAGGTGTAGAAGAAAACCTAACTACAAATAAATGATGCTCATTGAAAACTATGTTAATGAATTTCCAAGTAATCATTAATATTGTGTACTTTAATTTGCTAACACAACTTTGTAACTTTGAACAGTTTTAGGAATGTGTTCTTAAATACACAGTATTGTTATTTTTGAGACTTTACTATTAATAAAATGGCTAAAGTATCAGCTCTATACCAAAACGTCTTTTGACATCCCAAACAGATTGGATGTGGTACTGAGAATCTAGTCCTTGATGTTTCAATCATTGAATTATATTGGTTGAATTAATTGACTCCCTGAATGGATCCAGTCATTGAATGAATGCCTGCTATGTTCTTTGATATATACCTGCCATATGCAGGTTTTCCACCATAAATAATTCGGCAAAGGTGTGGCTGTTTAGAGTTGCTTAAAGGTAGTGTGCATGTCACTTCAGTGCCTCTGGGTAGAACAATGACTTACAGCAATACCTGGGAGAACACTTACCTGTGTCATAACTTTCAAGGACATTGAGATGATTTTTTTTGTGCATTGGTATGTATGAAGAGAGAAGCCTTCATCCACTGTGTCATTTGCAAATGTGTTGTGCAATCTAATGCACTTGTGTATGTGTTTTGTAAGGAAGGATTTATTAATGCTTAGTGCCATGTCTTCCTTAGTGCATAACTTTGTATTTTAAAGAGGCATGATAACCAGTAGTGTGCAGTACACGTAAATGTAAATTTGTGTGTTGTAGCATGCATATATTCTAAGGCCATATATGCTGTTTTCTGCTGATGATATTTTGGAATGAAACTTCCTACTGCATTCACACCTTGCTTGTTGGTGCTTTTTGACAAACCCTTCAAGGCTGTATTAAGTGAAGCAGCTCCCAGAGGTAGGTTTGTCTTCTGTTCTTCATTGTATATATTTCCCTATGTCAGGATTCTGTGCTCATTTTCATCTTGTACAGCCTTTTCCCTTACATTTCATTGACTAATAAAAGGGACATTGGGCGGATGGGAGGAAGCAAGTGTTGTTTGGAATGTTTGTAATTTTTGTGCCTTCCTCAACACTTAGAACTTCTCAAACCAAGCAGCAAATGTGGTTTTGCTGTCTGGCATGGTGTCTTTTTGTAATCCATGTAATCCATGGTCTAACTTGAGCTCTTGGTCATCAGCAAGCTCCAGAAAATCAGAAAAAGAAGGAATCATATGGATACTCACATTAAGAAATCATTAAAGCATAAGACAAATAACTAATTCTGACATTGCTCTCGTGCAGTGCTAGCCCATGTGTGCTGTATATCTGCCTAAAACAGCAGAATAGATGGGGAATGTGCCATTAGTTTTCTAAAGTAAAGATATCTATAGGTCTAGAAAGATCACATGAGAGATGAGTAGACATACTGCCTCCCACGTTCTGGCCAGTGTCTACATTGCAAATGTGTCACATGAGAAAAGCTGATACACAGGCATTTCTTTGGCCAGAGACAGTATGGTCTTCTTCACAATGAGCAGTACTATCTTTCTTACTCAGTGAATCATTTTACACAATGCTGCATTTGGTGGTAGTACTTGCATGGTCTCTGAAGGTGTTTCTGCAGTGACAGCCTGTATCACAAGACATGGACCCTTCATCATATTATCCAACTCTACTTTCAGTCTTATTAGTACCTTGCTCACCTCATGGACTGTAACATCTGGAATGATACATGATGGACATTGTCAGCTCCTCCCGGTACCTCTGTGGTATGTTGATAATGCATTCCTGGGCCTGTCTGCATATTTGATGGTACAGCATAATCCAACTTGATCAGAAGTCATATAACCCTCAATAGAAACTGAGTATAATGCAGAATATCAAATGGCATCAGTAAAAGTGTATGAATGTCTGCATTTTGTACCTATACATGAAAGTCCAGCAGTTAGTCCTCCTTTAAGGCTGCATTATAAACATTGCAGGCAATGATATCAAGATATTCTCAGGAAAAAAAAATGCTATTTTACCATTGATTTCAAGGTGGCATAAAGACAGATTTGGTCTTGCAGTTTTGGCCGTTTCATATTATGGTACCTTATCTGGGGCCAATTACAAATGAAAAAAAAACTTTTCTTTAGGTAAAATCTATATGACTTTATTTTGACATCTGATACAATAGGAGCTTGGTAACAGTAAATTCTACATGAACAATGCATTCTTCATAGAATCACAGGATCATAGAAAGTTACAAGGTTATTGGCCCTTTGACCCTTATAAGCCTAGCCAAGAGTTTAGCCCATGTTTAGACAAGTCAGTACCTGATGTCCTTGTGTGGCAGGGCCACAGGTGGAATCGCAGGGGTGCATTTTCTGTTTCTCATCCAGTTATCTATGTTGCTCTGAAAAAGGGATAATGAGGTACTCTGCTTGAGGTGGAAAGGAGTCTATTCTGCAGATGGGGGAGTCTCTGGGACACAAATCTGTCTCACCAACAAGTCCTGTTGATGTCACAGATCAAGTTGAGGTCACGCAGGCAGGTTACATGAGTGGAGGTTGACTTGCAGATATGCAGCAGTCCCATCAAGGCTGGGTCTGAGATTGTTTTGTATGCCAGACAGAGGTCACCTCTGAGGAGTCTGTATGAAACTGAATAGATGGACAGGGCTTTTAGCTTGTCTGTGTGTGGTAGATGTTTGAGGCCCTGGATTCTCCTGGTGAGGAATCTCTGTGGTCTGTCCAGCTGCTGAATGTGCTTTGCAAGGTGCATTCTGAAAGGGGTGTTGTACTCAATAATGGACCTTATAAGGGAAGAATACATCATCATCTGCAGGGAAAGTCATATAATATCTCCAATGGAACCTGAATACAATGTAAAATGTCAGGCTGTGACAGTGAATGGCTCCTAGATTTAGAACCTATATATAAAATACTACATGCCCATTCTCATTTAATAGTTTATAACACATTTTGAGAGAACTGTAATAAGATAGTGAGGTACTAAACGTACCAAAGACTGCAATTCTACTCTCAAGGAGTTAAATGCAGCTTACTGCTGAGTTTGACACAACTGTTTTATCTATCTGAAAATGTCAAATTTAAACCATGGATATTGGAACTGAAAAAAAGTAATTTTCTAGAAAAATTCATGTGATGTTTACTTCTGATGTGATGACAACTCTGATCTAATGACAACTCAGTAGGCTACATTCTGGATCAATGCTGCATTTTTCATCCTGAGTAGACATAATATACCCTTCCCCCAAAAAAATCAAGTATAATGCCAAGTGTTAAACTTTGACTATGAAAGGTGTATAAAAGACCATGGCCAGAATTCATGACCATGTACACAAGTTCCTAGGGTAAAGGCCACATACCAGAGTCCTGTGCAGTTCATGAAATAAGCTGTACCCCATGTAATGTATGCATACATGTCTGTGTACCTGTAAGAGCCCAGATACATAGTAGATATGCCAAGAATGGACAGCAATAGTGTCTGCAACATGTGAATTACAATTTTTACTATTTAACTCATTTACAATGACAATCAGTCAATTAATGAGGTATCAAATTCCTGGCTGCTGGCGTACAGGATAACAATAGGCTGGATCATCAGTCAGTTACATTTAAGTTGATTAAAAAAAACTTTTAAATTATAGGGGAACAAACAACTTTTCACCTTAGTTGATAATTTAAACCATTTTCTTACATTTAACCTGCTTCATCCTAGTACTGAATGCTGCAAATTAAGTACCATGATTAAGCTTTATTGTAACAATATTGCTGTCTATAGTCTGCAAACTGTCATACATCTTGACATGCTGTTAACCACTTGCATAGCACAAATTTGCTGACCTTTAACTTTAAATATACTAAACTCATGATTTTACATGATTTAAAAGACATTTAGCATATGCCGTGTCATATTCTTCTTTTTATGTAACAGAAAATAACCTTCTAACTGGGGTGAAAATTTTGGATGATAGGTACCCACTTTTGACAACTTTGCAAAACATTGTATAGATATGAATCTTTTCTCACCCCGCTAGAGAAAGGTACATTTGGCAGCAGCTAATGCATAACATCAATACTGTAAAGTACTTACCTTATTCTGTTTAGTAACACATTATCTTATTTTCTATTACGTATCTCTAAACAAAGACTATGGAGTAGATGGACAGACTGAATGAAGTGCCTCTACTACCTCCCAAAAATGAATAGCATCAGTGGGTAAGGTTCCAAAAAGACCAGGAAACAAAATCTCTGCATTACAACAGCTATTTTTCAGGAGAGAGTACAGCGTTGTCCATGGATGAAGGAGACAGTGATACTGAACAGTTTCCAACATTGCCTCAACCACAAAATGGGGAATACTTTTGAAAAACTTTTCAGGACAACTCAGGGCCAAGAAACATCAATATAAAATGTTTCTGGTATGGACATGATACCAACAGGGAACAGGGTTATGGCCCCCACATGAAGCGAAGCAGATGGACAAACTAGTGAGGCATTGCATAGGGTTTTTGTGGACAATATATATGTTGTTAATTTATCAGGTTATTGCTTTAATGATGCAGAAATGTCAATTTTAAACAGGGGTTTAAAGTTTATCCCCTCTGTGTTACCTAGATTGTACGAGTTAAGAGGGGATTTGTTCAAACTAGTAAGTAAAATGCATATGTTTGATTTTTTAAAAGATGTTAATAACTTGGAGCAAAAGCAATTGAGTGATGAAACATTTTCTTCCAGTGAGGAAAGCTTCTTTTCGTGTGATTCGGACATGGAAAGCAATGTTTATTGTTTTCTAGATACTACACGTTTCTAATTGTAGCACATTTATTTCACCTTTTAGAAATGAAAATATACAAAGGTTTTATCATGCATTTAATTTTGTACTTGAAAAGGAAGTCAATGACTTTTTTAAAAGCAATAAAAAATATAATATGACAAAAAGAGAATGTGACGTTGAAACAATTAAGCAGCAATGATCACTTAGTGGTTAAACTTTCAGATGAGATGAGAGTCATGGCTTAGTGGTAGGTCATACAGACTAGTGTTACCAAGGTCCTGGGTTTGAGACTGGCAGTGGGAATTTATTTTAAGGTTGGGAAGGTGGCTTAATGGTTAAGGTGTTTGCCTTACAAACACAAGGTGCAGAGTTTGAGTCTCACAAGGGATAATTGGCTAGGCTTAAAATGGCTTGCAAGAGCAGTTAGTTTAGTACTAACCTATGAACTATGAAGATAAGGGAGGCAAGTTAGTAGTAATGAGGTCCCAGGATTATTTTAGAATGTGCATGGAACATCTTGAGAATGAACAGATATATAAATAAAGTTGAAATGACAAGTTACGAACAAGTCAAAAAAGAATATGAAGGTTTATTACACAAAGGGGCTTGTTTAAATTATTTTAGAGTTTCTGATGTTATGAACAAGTTTTCCAGCAGGAATAGTACCATAGCAAAATTTTTTTGTGTTCCAAAGATACACAAGGACACTATAAATCTGCTTGGTCATCCTATTGTGTTAGCAAAAGTTTATTTTTCTCATAATTTAAGCTGTTTTTTATATTATTTTTTTATTAAAAAAAGTAATTAAATTGCCCTCTTACATCAAAGATTCCTTTGATTTTTTTGGAAAAATTGAAAGGGGTAAAGTGGGAGACAGAGATGTATTTTTTGGTATTGGATGTGGTAAGCCTCTATACGAACACCCAACATGGATTTGGGATGGAGGCTTTAGATAATTTTTTAGGAGATAATCCTAGAACCCAATATGTCAAAGAACTTATTTTTTTCTGTTTGACAAAGGACATCTTTAAATTTGACCACAATTTGTACAAACAGATACAAGGAACAGCCACGGGGCCGGCTTCCGCCCCCATATATGCCAATCTTTTTATGGGCCTAATAGAAAGCACACACATTCACAGGAGCAATTTTTATAGAAAACATGTAAAAAAGTATTTTAGATTCAGTGACGACCTTATTTTTATTTGTAAGGGTGAACAAGATGAGGTACAATCTTTTGTGAAATATTTAAATGACAACAGATTTTCTATTAGGTATGATGGATTACAGGAAGGAACAGCGGTGAATTATTTAGATATTTCTCTGGAGGGCTTAGATAGTGGGATTATTAAAAGTAGAATTTACAGGAAGTTTGAACAACCAAAGTATATGCTACATGCTTCTAGTTGTCATCCTGAGCATACCCTGACTGCTATCACATATGGAGAAATGTTAAGAATAAGTAGGTTATGCAGTGACAAACAAGAATGTGATGTGGAAATTAAAAAGGTAACAACAATATTTTTGAACAGGGGTTATGATGAAAATTGAATCAGAGGCAGTTATGACAAAATAAAAAAGGAGAAGAACAATGTTTCAGGATTCATAGGCGGTAACAAAAATAAGAAAATACTTTATAATCCTGCTCAAGAAAAAAACTTGTTTCACTTTTCAAAATTCACTTTATTTTCAGTTAAATAGGAAAAATTACTGAGAGAATATTGGAACGTAATAAAAAGGGAGGGTGTTCCACTTAGAGATGTTAAATTAAGATTTTCTTACCAAAAGGGGTGCAATCTTAAAGATTTTTTGGTGCATGGGACTTATAAGAAACCTGGGGGAAATAGAATTAAGGAAATGGGAATAGTAGGCACCAAAAGTTGTGGTAATTGCACAATTTGTAAATATATAGTAGAGACTTTTAATACAATCAATGGAAAAAAAATTCAGACACAAAGGCATCTTTTCATGCAAAAGTGTAGGGGTGATTCATGCATTAAGGTGTCCTTGTGAGAGTTGTTATATAGGAGAAAGCAAAATAAATTTGGGAGAGAGCATTAAGGAGCATATTAGGGATGTTAAAATAACAAGCCCAGTAGCAGAACATTTTAACAACGTTCACAATGGTAATTTGGATGGTTTACAAGTAACAGTTTTGTAGCAAATTAAGTCAGATTTTTTGAGTGAAGATAGTATTAAACATCTTTTAAGAAAAAAAAATCTATTTTAATATTAAAATATAATACACTCCGACCACAGGGCATGACTAAGGAGTGCAACTGGAAAAGTTTTATATAAAAAATACATTTTTTAAGATTTGTAGTTTCTTAATCGAATAATTGATCACATGACTGTTTTATTGATTGAATGATTGTATATAACAAAGATGGTATAAAAGGGTTTTATTATGGAGATGTATTAACTCTGTAAAGGCTATTGTTTAGCCGAGGCACTAAGAGAAGTGAATTTATCTGGTGTACGAATAAAAGCTTTGGTTCGGAGGTGTCTTGATTCCTGGTTTGTGTCATGGTGTATCACTTTTTTCCTGTTTGTGATTTTTATTTTATTGTAACAATATTGCTGTCTATAGTCTGCAAACTGTCATACATCTTGACATGCTGTTAACCACTTGCATAGCACAAATTTGCTGACCTTTAACTTTAAATATACTAAACTCATGTGATTTTACATGATTTAAAAGACATTTAGCATATGCCATGTCATATTCTCCTTTCTATGTAACAGAAAAAACACTTCTAACTGGGGTGAAAATTTCAGATGATAGGTACCCACTTTTGACAACTTTGCAAAACATTGTATAGATATGAATCTTTTCTCACCCAGCTAGATAAAGGTACATTTGGCAGCAGCTAACACATAACATCAATACTGTAAAGTACCTACCTGATTCTATTTAGTAACACATTACCTTATTTTCTATTACGTATGTCTAAACAAAGACTATGGAGTAGATGGACAGACTGAATGAAGTGCCTCCACTACCTCCCAAAAATGCATATCAGAAGATGGCAAAAGCAGAAGTTGGTTGTTTTCTTGTACATGGTGTGAGATGGCTGTTTATGCCTCCTTTCCTCAGTCAATGACTGTCATTGCATTATATTAATTTTTGTAGTAAGACTGCTATACTGCAGTGCTTGATGTACACAAATGGAACTGAGGAATGGATTACCATGCTTGGTATCTATTTGATTTAATTTCATAAAAGGAAAACAGTTTGTATTGGCTCTACTTACTTATAGGTGGGGTGGGTCTATAAATACTCAGGAGATTTGGGTCTCTTTTTTATTATTTGGATACACTGAAGAAGGCATTTGTTGCCGAAACCAGTCTGTGTTTAATAAAGGATTATTTAAAGCTATACTCATGCATTGGCTATAATTATTTTACACTCCAGGACCGTTTATTGCTGGACTTTTGTCGTTTTCTACTTTGATCCATCTTTATAATTTGTGCAATGATGAGTGTATGAACAGTATAAATACTCAAAACAATTCTCTAAACATAGGTTTGCTCCAAACATGGTAGAATGATAATGTGAGTTACATTCATGAATCGCAGACCATCTCTGCTGCATGCATTTGAGAGTCTGCACACCCCATTTGCTGAACTGTATACCATATTTATGAGTATGCTAGCATATGTCATTTCCCTTTTTGGAGATCATAATACAATTATTAGGGAATTATAATAGAATACTCAGAAAATATGCCTAAGATTGCAGTTCTCTTCTTAAGGATTTAAATACGGCTTATCTCTGAATTTAACCCTTTTTACATTGGCTATTTATACCCCTAGAGTCCGAGCCATTGCAAAATGCAAATTACAAATCCTTTTCTGGAGCAAAAAAAAAAAAAAAAAATATATATATATACATGTGTGTATATATATGTATATATATATATATATATATATATATATATATATATATATATATATATATATATATATATATATATATATATATATATATATATATATATATATATATATATATATAGGTTCATAGGTTGGCACTAGGCTATCGGCCCTGGGGCCTATATAAGCCTAGCCAAAAAAAAGTTCCCTAAGAAAGAAAGTTATTTTTCTGTGCCTTTGTCTAACAGAGCCAAAGAAGTGATACCCGGGGTGAATTTCCTATTTCCCATCCAATTGTTGAGATTTTTCTTAAAGAAGGCTAATGAGGACCTTTGCTTGACATGAATGGGTAGTCTGTTCCACAGCATGGAAATCTCTGATACAGGAATCTATCCCTCCAGCATGTTCTGTTTATTGTGGTTGCAAGGTTTAGGTCCCTGGAGCATGTGGCTTGGTGGGATTGGGGTTTCTTTAAGTGTAGCATGTCCATCAGATCTGGGTTTGATATGGCTTTGTATGTTAAGCGGAGGTCGCCTCTAAGTAGGAGATAAGCGACGGAGTAGAGTTGGAGTTTTTTGAGACGGTCTGTATATGGCATCTGTTTGAGGCCAGTAATCCTCTTAGTGAGGTATTTCTGTGGCCTTTCTAGTTTTTGTAGATGTCTTGTGAGATACATGCTAAACGGGGCATTGTACTCCATAATGGGTCTGATGAGGGATGAGTAGAGAGGAACAATGACCACTTTTTTTCTGGAGGTGAACCCCTTTGTGATGAGATGTGCCACGTAGAAGGATTTCCTAACTACTGTGACAATGTGATTATCAAAGGAGAGACTACTGTCCACCTGTGTCCCAAGGTCTCTAATCACACTTTTGGTGTTTAGTAGGCTACCACCTATGTGGTAGTTCATGGTTATAGTGTTTTTCCCAAAGGGGATGACAATGCACTTCATGGCATTGAGCTTGCAGCCATGACTTGGACACCAATCATCAGTTTCAGTGAGGCCCCTTTGTAGAATGTCCACATCATTAGGCGATTCTATTATGGCACCTAGTTTGCAGTCATCTGTGAACTTCATTAGCCAAAGACCTGCTGTTTTGGCCTGGACTTCTGAGAAGTAGATGCCAAAGAGAAGAGGACCCAGGACTGAGCCCTGTGGTACTACACTTGTCACTGGTCTGAAGCTGGATTTGGAGTCAGCTACTTTCACTGTGTGGGTTCTGTCAGTGAGCCAGATGGCCACCAATCTTGTGACATAGGGATTTATGCCTAGTCTAGTGAGTTTATCTATACTTCCAGAGTGGGTGATGGTGTTGAAAGCCTTGGCGAGGTCAAGATAAGCTGTGTGCATCACCTTACCCTTGTCCATGGCTCTGGTGACTGCTTCAATGAAGTCAATCAGGTTTAGGAAACATGACCTACCTTTTACAAACCCAAACTGAGTGGGGTCGAGAGTTTGGAGGTTACCTATGTCCTTGATAAAAGCTCCAAAATTATACATTCCATGGCCTTGTAAACCAGGCTCATCAGGCTTATGGGGCGGTAGTTCCTGGGGTCTGTGTTGGTGCCCCCTTTGTGGAGTGGGTTAACCATTGCTGTGCGCCATTCAGTAGGTACAAAGCCTGAAGTGAAGCTATGATTGAACATGGTACTTAGGTGGGGTGCCAGTTCATTCTGTAGTTCATGCAGAATGCAGCCTGGGATGTTGTCAGGTCCCATGGATGCTATGTTCTTGGCTTTGAAGAGTGCGGTTTTACATGTGCAGCTGTGATTACAGTGAAACAGCATATGTATATATATATATATATATATATATATATGTATATGTGTGTGTGTGTGTGTGTGTGTGTGTGTGTGTGTGTGTGTGTGTGTGTGTATATATATATATATATATATATATATCTATATATGTGTGTTGAAAACCCCACAGAAGATTCCCGTAACCAGAAATAGATGAAACGATAATCCCAAATGGAAGGTGGTATTCCAAATCAGCTACAAAACCATAAGCAGACGCTCAAACCTTCAAGATGTAGTAAAATCACAAATTTATTATACAAAAGACGTTAGCGCTTTCACGGACAGAACAATCCACTTCATCAGACGTTAAAAATTCAAATAAGGTCTTACTACATATAGTATAAGGCTAACAATGAATTAATCAGTTAAATCAACTCAATTTGTATATTTATATATAGGTACAAATGGAACACGTATAAAAAAAATCAATTTATGAAGAATAAATAAATAAAAATACATGAAATTCATTGCAGAAATCTACTAAACTACTTGACAAATATATAATATACAGCAGCTGGTAGGTAACGCTAACTACTGGCAATGTATAAGATAATATATTAAAAATAAAGATAATAGTAATAATACATACATAAATAATATTATGAACAAATCTATCTAAGGGTCCTAGCATTTAGTATGGGTTTGTGTGATATATTGTCATTCAACCCACGCCCCCTATGGGCACCCAATCTAAAAATCCACTCAAGCTCTGCACTTTCAGTATCTTTAGTGATATTTCCTATGAGTATATTATATTGTACGTGCAAGATTTGAAATAGAAATGTATGATCAATTCCTTTGCACATAACGTGCTTGGCTATGGCACTGTATTCTTCTTTCCTATGAATACAGTAAACATGATCCCTGATCCGTTCCCTCAAAGACTTGTTTGTTTTGCCTACATAGAAACAAAAACAAACAGTACAATGGGCAACATAAACAATTTTCCTAGTGGTGCAAGTACCACTGTTTCTCAGCTCCCAAAGACAACCAGTGTCCGGGTGCTTGAAGAACCTGGATTCATCGATATATTGAGCACAGGTACCACATTTCTTAGTTCCCAACTGTATGTCATTGTTGGATATTGTACGCCTAGTGCCTACACAGCTACAATAACATAGTTGTTGTTTCAAATTCCTACAATTACTATATGTATAAATTGGATGATTACCTACCAAGCTCCTAGTATGTTCATCTACTAATAATATATGCCAATTCTCTGCAATTGCATTCTGTATTCTACTAACATTACTACTATATGGCAGAACAATCATCATATGAGGCAAACCTTCCCTTTTAGTAATGGATGGAGTAAAGGTTCTGGAAGAATAGTATGGCTTAGCTCTATTCTCCCTTAATCCATTCATTTGTGTATATACTTTATTAATTTCTCCCTCTGTATAGCCTCTATTCAAAAAAACTTGTTTTAAATAATCCAATTCATCTTTAAGTATCACATCATCACAGCACAATCTAGATAGTCTCATTGCTTGACCCTTAACTATGTTGTTAAACAAAGTCGGATTATGCATGCTTTCACGATGCAAAAATGCTGGACAGTAACATCGTTTTCTATATACTTTAGTTTTCAAAATCTGAGCTTCTATATAGACAGTAACGTCCAAATAATTAACACTACTACTAGAATGTTCCATGGTAAACCTTAAAAAATCATTGGTAGAATTAACTTGATCAAAAAAGGCTGCACGACTATCATTGTCACCATTCCAGACCAAAAAGAGGTTGTCCACAAAATGGCTATAAAATAAGACGTTTGGATGATTTATTAAATTCTCTTGTTCCCATGCTACCATAATGAGGTTAGCATATGTATTGGCACAACTTGTGCCCATTGCTACCCCTTTCTTTTGCCTGTAATGGTTGTTCTGAAATAAAAATATATTATTTTCCAGGACCAATTCTAAAAGCAGACACAAAAAGTCAGCTTTTGAAACATCCATACCATTGTCATTTACCAATAATTTATTTAATATATTTAAACCCAAAGCATTTGGAATACTGGTAAATAAAGCTTCAACATCCATAGTAATCAATGTCAAGTCACTCACACTATCCAAGGTTTGAATGAACTCAAAAAGATCTTTCAAAAAATGTTCAGTGTCCCTAAGGACATAGTTATACTTAGCTAGAACATTCTTTAATTCATGATCTAAATAAACCGATAATGGTTCGGTCACCCAACCAGCCCCTGCCACTATAGGTCTAAACTTGGGGTAAGTTGGATTTTTGTGGATCTTAGGCAAACCGTGCAATCTAGGTGTCAATGGATATTCAACATAAAAATAATTAAACAATTCTTTAGTTATAATGCCCATATTCCTACATTCCAATAAAGACATATATACACTTTCAGATACTTTTTGTACAGCATTCAGCCCTATTTCTTCATATGCATCACTGTTAAGCATATCAAACATTGTGGTAAGATAATATACAGTGTCCATAACAACGATAGGACCACCCTTATCAGATGGTCTGATAACTATACTTTCATTGTTTTGAAGGCTTTTCAAAGCTTCAACTTCGTTCTTATTTAAATTACATTCATTACTGAACTTGCTAAATTCAATGTCATTATAGATACTGTTTTCAAAAGCTTTCAAAAAGGTCTCAACATTCGCTGGCAAATGAGGTACAAAATTACTCTTCTTTTTGTAAGGAAGAACATCCTTGTTGTTGTCGGAACCCAAAAGTAATTTTAACGCTAAATTACGTGAAAACATACGTACGGACAAAACAGCATCACTCATATCCATGTTGCATGTGGGTATAAAACCCAGTCCCCTATTCAAAAGTTTAGTTTCATCAGATGATAGTACATACTGAGATATATTCCAAATTAAACTTACTGAGTCCACATTTTCTTTATAGTACGCACCTGTTGTTGATATGGTGCTTCTTTGCGCTTCTGTCCGCGTTGAATGTCCAAATCCATGGACTTTTTTCTCCCCGGCTGAATGGGCAAAGGAAAAGCCGGGAAATTTTGTTGATGCTTTCCTTCCATCAGGATTTTCCTTCTTACATCAGTGGTGTGACGAACGACAGGCTCACTCCCCATAGGTAGCTGCATGTCCGAAGGTACATCCATAGGTGTTGAATATACGGAGGTGGCGCGTTGTGGAGAAGTCAACGCATTCTCTATAGGTTCAGTAGACTCTACACTATGGACCCTGTGTTCCAAGCGTTGTGTCTCTTCAGACCTCTCATGCAGTTTCAATCCATTATCGTGCATTTGCTCATTATTGGTTATCTCAACTTCCATCTCACCTGGTTGGTGACGTATTTCCGTAGGTCGATTCATACGATTACTGTTTGATGCTACACCGCCCATTGAAGTAGAAACAGTGGACCTTGGCCACATGAACACATTCTGTTTAGTAAAATCATCAATATCCCTAATTATCTTCTTTTTCTTATGTTCAAGAAGTTTGGTTTCGTAACGTAATACTTTATCTATCATTTCTTGTAAATAAATTTCTGTGGGACCATCACCATACAATTTAAACAATTCATTTTGTTGCTGAATGATCTCATTCCTGAGATCAAATTCAATAGGTTGAAAGAAGTCAAGCAGCAATTGCATATATGCTTTACTCGTACTCAAATTCAACTGTTGCTATTTAGTTAATAAGTCCGGATAGACATTGCCATAAGTGGGCATGTTCAAAACTCTAAACCCACGCGGAACAACATTAAGATTCAAACTAGCCTCTAGATGATAACGTTGGCATTGGAGGCATTTAAATTTAAATGTATTATTTTCAATGTTCCTTTTAAGATTTCTAATGGGCAAGTCATCACCAGTTCTCATTGGTAAAACATAATTAGCATCTGATAAATCAGTATTCATAAGATGGTTTGTTATCTCTGTTAGCAACCCTCTAAGTCTAGTATTCACATTAGAGTCATTAGTAATATTACCCTCCGCTCTCACTACCGCTCCTTCCATTTACGAAACAGTTTAAGGCAAAAATATATGTTGAAAACCCCACAGAAGATTCCCGTAACCAGACATAGATGAAACGATAATCCAAAATGGAAGGTGGTATTCCAAATCAGCTACAAAACCATGAGTAGACACTCGAACCTTCAAGATGTAGTAAAATCACAAATTTATATTATTATTGCACGTACAATATAATAATATATGCATAGGAAATATCACTAATGATACTGAAAGTGCAGAGCTTAAGTGGATTTTTAGATTGGGTGCCCATAGGGGGCGTGAGCTGAATGACAATATATCACACAAACCCATACTAAATGCTAGGACCCTTAGATAGATTTGTTCATAATATTATTTATGTATGTATTATTACTATTATCTTTATTTTTAATATATTATCTTATACCTTGCCAGTAGTTAGCATTACCTACCAGCTACTGTATATTATATATTTGTCAAGTAGTTTAGTAGATTTCTGCAATGAATTTCATGTATTTTTATTTATTTATTCTTCATAAATTGATTTTTTTTATACGTGTTTCATTTGTACCTATATATAAATATACAAATTGAGTTGATTTAATTGATTAATTCGTTGTTAGCCTTATACTATATATAGTAAGACCTTATTTGAATTTGTAACGTCTGATGAAGCGGATTGTTCTGTCCGTGAAAGCGCTAACGTCTTTTGTATAATAAATTTGTGATTTTACTACACCTTGAAGGTTCGAGTGTCTACTTATGGTTTTGTAGCTGATTTGGAATACCACCTTCCATTTGGGATTATCGTTTCATCTATTTCTGGTTACGGGAATCTTCTGTGACGTTTTCAACATATATTTTTGCCTTAACCTTAACCTTTACTCCATCCATTACTAAAAGGGAAGGTTTGCCTCATATGATGATTGTTTTGCCATATAGTAGTAATGTTAGTAGAATACAGAATGCAATTGCAGAGAATTGGCATATATTATTAATAGATGAACATAGTAGGAGCTTAGTAGGTAATCATCCAATTTATACATATAGTAATTGTAGGAATTTGAAACAACAACTATGTTATCGTAGCTGTGTAGGCACTAGGCGTACAATATCCAACAATGACATACAGTTGGGAACCAAGAAATGTGGCACCTGTGCTCAATGTATGTATATCGATGAATCCAGGTTCTTCAAGCACCCGGACACTGGTTGTCTTTGGGAGCTGAGGAACAGTGGTACTTGCACCACTAGGAACATTGTTTATGTTGCCCATTGTACTGTTTGTTTTTGTTTCTATGTAGGCAAAACAAACAGGTCTTTGAGGGAACGGATCAGGGATCATGTTTACTGTATTCATAGGAAAGAAGAATACAGTGCCATAGCCAAGCACGTTATGTGCAAAGGAATTGATCATACATTTGTATTTCAAATCTTGCACGTACAATATAATATACTCATAGGAAATATCACTAATGATACTGAAAGTGCAGAGCTTGAGTGGATTTTTAGATTGGGTGCCCATAGGGGGCGTGGGCTGAATGACAATATATCACACAAACCCATACTAAATGCTAGGACCCTTAGATAGATTTGTTCATAATATTATTTATGTATGTATTATTACTATTATCTTTATTTTTAATATATTATCTTATACCTTGCCAGTAGTTAGCGTTACCTACCAGCTACTGTATATTATATATTTGTCAAGTAGTTTAGTAGATTTCTGCAATGAATTTCATGTATTTTTATTTATTTATTCTTCATAAATTGATTTTTTTATACGTGTTTCATTTGTACCTATACATAAATATACAAATTGAGTTGATTTAATTGATTAATTCATTGTTAGCCTTATACTATATGTAGTAAGACCTTATTTGAATTTGTAACATCTGATGAAGTGGATTGTTCTGTCCGTGAAAGCGCTAACGTCTTTTGTATAATAAATTTGTGATTTTACTACATCTTGAAGGTTTGAGTGTCTACTTATGGTTTTGTAGCTGATTTGGAATACCACCTTCCATTTGTGATTATTGTTTCATATATATATATATATATATATATATATATATATATATATATATATATATATATATATATACACACACACACACACACATATATACATATATATATATATATATATATATATATATATACACACACACACACACACACACACACACACACACATATATATATATATATATATATATATACACATATATAAATATATATTTATATATATATATATATATATATATATATATATATATATATATATATATACTGTTTCACTTTCAAAGCTGGAAGTACTGAAAATCTAGAATTTCAGTATCTCAAGACGGAAATATCGAAAGTGAAAATCATGAACCATGAAAATTATCCTAGGGCAAGGAAACACTTACCCATGATGGGGAGATATGCCCTTTTCCCCACTGAAGTACGATCCCAGAGTTGGTATATATAGTTGGGGGATGTGGAGGGCATAGCTGCCCATCTAGGTGGGTTTATGATGGTATGGTATGTAGTTTGTGGTTTTGGGCAAGTGTTTACTTGCACCTGGGGCAATTTCCATGGTTCGTGATTTTCATTTCCGATATTTCTGTCTTGAGATACTGAAATTTGACATTTTCAGTATTTCGAGCTTTAAAAATGAATCTGGATATACATCTATATCTGTCTATCTATCTATCTATCTATCTATCTATCTATCTATCTATCTATCTATCTATCTATCTATCTGTCTATCTATATATCTATCTATCTATCTATCTATCTATCTATCTATCTATCTATCTATCTATCTATCTATCTACCTATCTATTTATATGTCTTTCTCTCTCTCTCTGTGTGTGTATATATATATATATATATATATATGAATATATATATATATATATATATATATGAATATATATATATATATATATATATATATATATATATATATATATATACTTTTTATTTCTGTTGTAATATCAACACAATAAAGATATACTCTGGAGATAGTACGGATGTCATGTACTCACACTAAATGTAGACCACGTATAATACAACTTGGCAACCTGGCACAGTACAGTAGTCTACATCAATAAGTCTACATGGCTGTCAGTACAGGGCTACATGCCTGAAACAGGTTGACATTTTCTAGCAAATCTTTGGGAGAACAAATTAGATTATTAATTTATAAACTATAGTTAGGTTGGGCTTTTAGATACAGATGTAACATAACTGCATGCTGAATTTCTGAGGTGCAATTATTTGTAATTCTTTCCTTTTTCCTGTTTCTATTTTAACATTTCAAACCCTGGAAAAATAATTTTAAGGAATAAACAGTGATTTTTGTTATTATATTATATAAAAAAATGTTCATAGTGAACTGAATCTAAAGATATTTGTATTGGGGATGCTGTACAATTATAATAAAGAAGTAACAGCTTTATTATAATAAATAATTTGAAAGACAAAAAGTGAGTTACATCTTCTTCATGTTTCTAAAATACAACAAACCCTAATTTCACCTCTGTTCATAGTTATACTGTCAAGGTGGAATGTACTCCTCCTGATGGGATAAATCTCCTTTGAATGTGAAAGTCACATAAAATGTCCACAAAAAATGTTATGATTTTTTTTCGCTGACAGATTCCACTCACTAAACATATTGCAAATGACAAACTAGCTGAATCATTGTTTAACTGTGGATAAAGTGAATCCAATGGCTAGTCACTTTCACACATACAACCTGCTTTGCCTCCTATATTGTGACGAAAGTGAAAGAAATAATGCCTATAATAATGTTTTTCACTTTGTTTCTCTAAGACACATACACTGTTCCTCATACGCCATCTCAATGGTTAGATAAAAGCAATCATATAATTAACCTCCTTCAAAAGATAGCCATTTTTTTGTACATCTCTGATGTCTAGTTTTGATGTAAGTGAAAGATATAATGGCGATGTTAATAGATTACAATGAGCCATATAAGTGATGATTTAGTACTGATTAGGAATTGTGCTTTGCTTTCACATAGAAAAGGCTGCACCAAAATATCACCATTTTCTGTGTATGCTTCTGATGTGTTTGAAGAGAGAAATAAAATAGTTGCACTAATGCTTTTTCAGCTTTTCCCTGTAAGACACATACACTGCCTCTGACAAGTTCTATAAAAAATAATCTAATAGTGACTATATAATTATCCTTTGCTTTCATACAGAACTTGCCTTCCCCAAACAAAGATATCTGCCATTTTTAATTTCTCCAAGTCTTTTGGGTTTCTAATGCCATGACAGGAATGGACTCTATTCCTAAATCAAAATACGATTAAAGTTCATGAAATTAGTATTGTTTCACTCTTTGATGTCAGCCAAAAGTGCTCTTCGCAGCACCCTCAATGTGCCCAGTAATGACTCCTGCAATTTGTACGGTGTTATATGAATTGGTAAGATATCTAAATACGATTGTAAATTCTTTTTTATAAGACCCGTTGCTCCTACTATTGGAACTGTCTGGGTATCTTTCTTCCACATGGCTCTCATTTCTGCCTGCAGATCCAGGTATTTAATGACTTCACGTCTCTCTGTACACAAGACACTGTAGTCACTGGGTGTGGTGATTTCAATGATCAATGCTACTTTTGTCTTCTTTTCCTGGACCACATTATCTGATTTTCTAGCATCTATCTTTTGAACTGTTGGTATTGGGTGATCCCATGTGATATAAACTTCATCATTTTTCTATGATTCCTTGTTTTTCAGCCACTTCGATACCATAATATTTGCACAATCTCCAGTGTAACAGTCTTACCAAATTATTATGCCTTTCAGTATATAGTCCCTCTGCCATTAGTGCGTCACAACCAGCAACAAGGTGTGTGACTGTTTCCAATTCGGTTTTACAAAACCTACATATGTCTGTTTCTCCCACATGTTCAATGGACTTTGTAAACCAGTGTGTACGTAGCCCACTATCTTGGGCTGCTAATATTAACCTTTCATTTCTTGGATTGAATTCGCCTCTCCTTAACCATTCCTGCTTTCGTTCTTGATCTCTCAGGCTCTTCCAGAAGTTTTCTATACTTGCAACTATATTTATGTTTTTTTCCACATTTATTGCCTTCTTATCTGGTCCTTCACCTTACATTCTTTCTTTTGTTTTTTGGCACATTCAGTTGCTGCCTGGATTTTATCCACTTCTGGTTTGATTTCCATTCCTGCTTGACATCACTATGCTTCTGCTAAATTAAGCAGGGACGTCATCTTAGATTTATTCTCCTCATGTTTCAAAACTTTCACTACATTTGGATCTTGTGAGGTCAGTAAATATCTGTGGAGTCCCACGACTGCAGAACTATACATGTAATCATTTTCAAGGAGGCCCATCCCTCCTTCGGAACGGGGAATATATCATCTTGGTATACACTGATTTTTATAAATCATTTGGTAAGCATGAAGAATCCTTCTTGTTTTAATATCCAATCTCTCCAACACTTTTTGGGGCCAGTCAGTCACTCCAAAACAACAAGTTAGGACAGGAAGAGCAAACTGATTTATAGCTTGGATCTTGTTCCTAGAAGTCAATGCTGTTTTCAGGATTAATTTAAGTCTTCTAACGTGCTCCTTACTGAGTTTTATTCGCATTTGTTCATGTTTTTTTGCTGATTCTTCATCAATTCCCAAGTATTTATACACTACCTCTTGCTCAAGTTCCTTTATATCATATTTTTTACCAAACTGATGTTTTCCTGGTGTTGCAGTTTTCCTTTTTTAAAGGTTGCTTTTGCAAATGTATCAAGACCAAATGACATTCCAATCTTCTTTTTCCGTTAGGGGTCGCCACAGTAGAACTCCAGTCTGCTAATGATTGGCAGTAGATTTTTATGGTGCCGAGGTGCCAGCTCGAACCCAACCTTCAATGAAGGCACACCCATTCACGCATGTCTTTTGAATGCCACTCAACCATGGGGAGGACATGCAGACTCCACACAGAAGGCGCTCCAGCCGAGAATCGAACAGGAGAACCTCTTGCTGTGAGGCGACAACGCTACCGCTGCACCACCATGGCTTACCAAATGACAATCCAATATCATCTTAAAAGGTTTTGACAACCTGCAGCTGTGCTTTCAGTTCCTCATCTGATGAGCTATATAGTTTTAAATCATCAATAAAGAGAAGATGAGAAGTCATTAGACTTTGTTGTTTTCTAGGAGCCAAATTGTAGCCATGGCCTAAGCTATTAAGTAAACAGCTTAATGGATTAATGGCAAGGCAGAATAAAGAGTCACCCTGGAAAATCCCCCTTTGAATTTTTATCCCTGGGATAATAATCTGTCCTTTATCATAGCTTAATTGCAAAGTGGTCTGCTAATGTTTCATGGTTACTGTAATGCAGTCAATCAGTGTAGGGTGTACCTTATACATTTTTAAGCACTCTTTTATCCATGAATGTGGGATACAATCAAATGCTTTTGTTCATTCCATGCCATACTTAGATTCTTCCCCTTCTTACAGTTCTCCACTATAACTTTGTTTAACAACAAATGATCCTTTGTTCCATATGACTTTCTTTTACTGCCCTTTTGTTCTACTGCTATAATTGAGTTTTCTTCTAAATGACTATAAACTCTGTCATCGTCAATTCCCATGTATAGTTTATACGTCGTTGGAAGACAAGTTATTGGTCTATAATTTTTAGGGTAGCTTGCAGGTTCACTCTTAAGTAAGAGCATTGTTTTTCCTGTTGTTAACCAGTGTGGTGTGTGTTCGGGGTGCGCATATAAATAGTTCCTACTCATAGCTAAATCCTTGTGCAAAGAAGTTAATACTTTAAGCCAAAAGTTAGGTACTGCATCTGGGCCTGGGGTTTTCCAGTTAGAGGTTTTTCTCAACTTTGTTTCAATCTCTCTGGCTGTTATTTCATCCCATTTCATATCCTGTCCCTTTAAACTTCTTATTCTTTCTTTTACTTCTTCTATCCATTTAGCATCTTTGTTATGTTCCACAGGATCTTCATAGATACTTCTCCAAAATGTATCTACTTCCTCTTTTTTTGGAGGACTTTCAATTACTTTTACCTTATTTCCCATTCTCTATAAAACTTTTTTGGGTCATCAATAAATTTCTTATTTTGTGCTTTTCCCTTATATTTATCTTCGTATCTTCTAAGTCTTTCCGCCTGTTTTGAAATTTTTAGTTTGTTATCTCCAATAGTGCATAATAGATCCTGGTCTGTTCTAATACTGCACATTGCTTTTATCACATGTATCTTTCTTAGTATTTTTGTTGATCTTTTCCCTCATCTATAATCTTCTAACAATGACACTTCTTGTCTTAGCTGCTTTTTAGTTTTCTCTATTCGATATTTCCATGATGGTATCTCTATTCGATATTTCTATGATGGTATTTGCTTTCACCCCCTCTTTTCCCTCACTACCCTGTGTTACTACCCCAATGTCTGATTGCAATGAAAGTAAAATAAATACAGGCCCTATTTTCAGTCTTAGGTTCATAGGTATATACTAGGCTAATAATCACATGGGCCTTTTTAAGCCTAGCAAAACAAACTAAATATATCTGAAAAGTTTTGTATGAAAAGGTTATTTTAAAGGGTATATGTAAGCTAGGGCTTGGGTGGTCAAGCATTTACTGGCTGTCTTTGTTCACTGGAGACATAGTTGCCAGACAAGGGGTTAACTTTTGATTCACATCCACTGGTCCAAATTACACTTGAAATGGGTTACTAATGAATTTTGCTTCTCATGGATTGGAAGCCTGTTCCAGAGATGGAATAGTCTCTGAGACCCATACTTGTGTCTCTAACATGTCCTATTTATGATGCAGGCAAGGTTTAGGTCCCTAGACTAGGTAATTCTGATGCTGTTTGTCATGTGGCTATGCAGAAGGTTCATTAGAGGAGAGTCCAAGAATGCTTTGTAGGCCAGGCATAGAGTGCCCCTCAACATTCTGTAGGAGACAGAGTACAGGGATAGGGCTTTGAGGCAATCCATGTGATTCTTTTTGTGAGGAACCTCTGTGGACATTCCAGTTGTTGCATGTGCCTGGTGTGGTACATACTGAAGTGGCATTGTACTCAGTGATTGGTCTGATGAGGACCAGGTACAGTGAAATGATGGCTTCTTTGGACCTAGATGCCATACCCTTGCTTAGAAGTTGTGCAACATAGAATGATTTCCTTATTACCACAGACACATGATGGTCACAGGCCAGGTTATTATCTATATGCATCCACAAATCCGTAACTACTGAGTCTAGTCTTAGGGGCAGGTTATCAATGTGGTAGTCTTCTGGGGTAGCTGACTATCCAAATGATACTATTATGCATTTCTTGTCACTGAGTTTAAGACTATGGCTCTGGCATTAGTTATTTGTCTGTGTCAGCCCTTCTTGGAAGGTATTTGTATCTTAGGGGGATTCCATGACTTCACCTAGTTTGCATCTATCTGCAAACTTGGTTAGCCAGAGGCCACTGATATTGGCCTTTACTGCAGAGAAGTAGATTGTAAAAAGGAGTTCACCCAGAATAGAGCCCTGAGGGAGTCGGCTAGTGACTGTCTTCTTTGTGGAGGTAGACTCCGTATTTTAACCTCTTGGATCCAATTTATGTGCCAGCTGGCTAGCCAGTGGGTGACATAGGGGTTTAGACCTAATTTCATGAGGTTACCTAAAATGCCCAAGTTAGTATTGTGTCAAATGCTTGGCAAAGTCAAGGTTGACAGTCTGAACTGTTTTGCTCTCATCCCTTGCTTTGGTGACATACTCGAAGAAATCCAGTTGAATAGGCATGACCTGCCTTTGATGAAACCAAACTGGGTTGGATCCAGTGTCTGAAGGTTTCCTGTATCATTGTAAATCATTACCATGAATTTTTTTCATGGCTTTGCATATGACACCAGTCAGACTTATGGGTATGTAGATAGACTATCCTTGTGCAGAAGGATCATGGTTGCAGTTCTCCTTTGTGTGGCATAAAACCCGTCTGGAGGCTATGGTTAAACAGTGATTCTAGTGGTCCTAATAGGTCATGTTTCATGTTATTTATGAGGCATCCTAGGATACTGTTGGGGCCTATTGATGCAGTTATTTTTACTAGCTTTGTTATACTAACAGAAGTGAGTGTGTTTGTTTGTTTGTTTTGGAGAGAGTTATATACACTAGAGATGTTTTTGTGACTTTTACATAAATAATGTTGTAAAATCCCATTATTTTGCTGCTGTTTTGTTAGTAGCAACAGCAGGCACTTTTTGTTTCAACATTCAATTTCCCTTTTTCATCTTTTAACTCTACAACAAATCTACTTAAGTTTAATTTAATATTCACTGTACTGCGCCTTTCAATCACTTGTCAGCAGACAGCATAATCTTGAGTGGTGGTTCAGCACATTATCAGAACTTGATTTAACACCACACAGATTTCAGAAGGATACTGTACTAATGACTTAACTTTCTGGTTAAAAACACATTTTGCATTTGGTCCCCACCTTTCCTATAACTAGTATAATCCAGGTACAGATTTGCTGTATCCAGGACTGTTGGTAAGCTTCTGAGCCCCCCAAGCCCTTCTGTGTTGGAGAGAAGCCTTCTAGCTTATCAATGGGAGTGGTAAGCACTAGGTAACCTATCTACCACAAGAGGAGTGGTCCCTGGCCCAGAAATTGTAGTTATTGGCTGTTTGAGCAGTTGTTTTCCATCTCTTTCAACTTTCTGGTTTGAAAGCCGCACTTGTGCCTGTTTCCCGCCTTTCCTATAACTAGACTAGTCCGGTTACAGAGTTGCTGTATCCAGGATTGTTAGTAAGCTTCTGAGCCCACAAGCCTTTCTGTGTTGGAGGAAAGCCTTCTAGCTTATCAGTGGGAGTGGTAAGCACTAGGTGGCCTATCCTCCATTGGAAGAGTGAGTTTTGGCCCAGAAATTGTAGTTTATTTGGCCGTTTTGGGCAGTTTTCCATCTCTTTCAACTTGCTGGCTTAAAAGCCTACATTTGTACTTGTTCCCCACCTTTCCTGTAACTAGTCTAGTCCAGGTACAGATTTGCTGTATTCCAGGACTCTTTGTGTGTTGGAGGGAAGCCTTCTAGCTTATCAGTGGGAGTGGTAAGCATTAGGTAGCCTATCTACCACAAGAGGAGTGGTTCCTGGCCCAGAAATTGTAGCTATTGGCCATTTGGGCAGTTTCTTTTCCATCTCTTTCAACATTCTGGTTTAAAAGCCACACTTGTGCTTGTTTCCCACCTTTCCTGTAACTAGCCTAGTCCAGATACAGAGTTGCTGTATCCAGGACTGTTGGCAAGCTTCTGAGCCCTGCAAGCCTTTCTATGTTGGAGGGAAGCCTTCTAGCTTATCAGTGGGAGTGGTAAGCACTAGGCAGCCTGTCTACCATGAGAGGAGAGGTTCTTGGCCCAGAAATTGTAGTTTATTGACCATTTGGACAGTTTGTCCGTCTCTTCAACCTTCTGGTTTAAAGACCACATCTGCGCTTGTTTCCCATCTTTCCTGTAACTAACCTACTGGGTAACACTAGAAAGCCTTAAAATGATACAAGCCTTCTAGCTTAGAAGAGAGACTTTGGAGTGATTAAGTATCAGTTTTCTGTACTTTCTTGCGGTACTTAACTGTTTTCCGCCCAAATGCAGATTTTCCAGCATTTATTGTGATTTAAAAGCTAGTTTTTTTCACATATTGTACTTATTTGACTGCCTGCATTTTTAAAAGTCGTTTTTTGTTTAAATAATTTGTTTAACTGTTGTAGGCTACACACTAAAGTGCGATAGCCTTTTCTGATCGTTTGTAGTCATTTAAAGCTGTTTTAAGTGTATTTTTTTTACTGTTTTTGCCTTATCTTTTCAAAAACAAAAAAATTCCTTGTTTCCCGCCTTTTCATAGGTTCATGGGTTCATACTAGGCTATCTGCCCTAGGGCATTTACAAGCCTAGCCAGAGTGTGTTTGGCTTTTGCCACCCATTTTAAAATGAATTTTGCTATGCCCTTTTTCGAGGTTAGTATACGGTGCATCTGTCTAACAGTGACACAGAAGCGATACCCGGAGTAAATCTACGATCTCCCATCCACTCATCAAGATTCCTCTTGAAGAGAGTCAATGAGGGACTCTGCCTAACCTGGACTGGGATTTTATTCCAGAGTGAAGGGAGCCTCTGGGTTATGAATCTGTCCCTCCAGCATGTCCTATTTATTTCAGTGCTGAGGTTCAAGTCTCTCGAGCGCGTAGCTCGATGGGATTTGGATTTTCTGAGGTGCAGCATGTCCATTAATTCTGGGTTGGACATGGCTTTATACGTCAGGCACAGATCGCCTCTGAGCAGGCGGTATGCCACTGAGTAGAGCTGGAGTTTCTTTAACCGGGCAGCATATGGCATCTGTTTGAGCCCTTTGATCCTCTTGGTGAGGTACTTTTGGGGTCTTTCCAGTTGCTGCAGGTGCCTGGTAAGGTACATCCCAAAAGGGGCATTGTACTCAATTATGGGCCTGATGAGGGATGAGTAAAGAGGCACGATGACCTCCCCTGATCTAGATGTGAATCCCTTCATGATTAGGTGGGCTATATAAAATGATTTTCTAACCACTTTGGCCACGTGGTTGTCGAATGAGAGATTGCTATCAACTTGGGTCCCCAGGTCCCTAATTACTTCTTCCGTACTTAATGGATTACCATCTATGTGGTAATTTGTGGGCACTTTGTTTTTGCCGAAGGGGATGACTACACACTTTTTGGCGTTTAGCTTGAGGCCATGGCTCTGGCACCAGTTGTCTGTTTCTATGGGGCTCTTTTGTAGGATGCTTGTGTCGGCTGGAGAGTCGATTATGGCGCTCAGTTTGCAGTCATCTGCGAACTTGGTCAGCCACAGTCCTTCTGTGTTGGCCTGTACCTCCGAGAAATATATACCGAACAAGAGAGGTCCCAGGACTGAGCCTTGTGGGATGCTACTTGTAACTGGTTTGGAGTCTGACATGGCTCCAGCAATTCTAACCATGTGGGTTCTGTCATTGAGCCAGTTTGCAACCCATCTAGTGACATAGGGGTTTATGTTTAAGCTGGTGAGCTTATCTATAATGCCCGAGTGGGGTATTGTATCGAAGGCTTTTGCGAGGTCCAGGTAGGCTGTGTGGACCACCTTCCCCTCGTCAATGGCCTTGGTGACTGTTTCAAAGAAATCAACCAGGTTTAAGAGGCAGGATCTGCCCTTAACAAAGCCGAACTGGGTAGGATCCAGTGTCTGTAGGTCCCCAATATCTTTATTTATGAGGTCCATGATGATCCTTTCCATAGCTTTGCAGACCAAGCTAGTCAGGCTTATGGGGTGATAGTTTCCAGGATCCATTGAGGCACCACCTTTGTGGAGAGGGACCACTGTTGCTGTACGCCACTCTTTGGGTACATATCCTGTAGTAAGGCTGAGATTGAACAGTAGTTTTATGTTTGGGTTTAGTTCTTCTTGGAGTTCATGTAGGACGCAGCCCAGGACACCGTCTGGTCCCATTGATGCTGTGTTTTTTGCTTTGGAGAGGGTGGCTTTTACCTGAGTATCTGAGATGTCAGGGGGGCAGCACTCTGCTGGGATAGATATTTGCCCTTTTGGTGGGGAAGGGGGGGGGAGAAGTTTGCGCTGAACCTGTCAGCTAGGATGTTGGCAATGCCTGTGGGTTTGGTGTATTTTTTTGTCATTTTGGACTAATTCTGAGCATATCTGGGAATTCCCACCCAGGTTTCTAACATAACTAAAGAAAGCCTTGTGATTATCCTTAGTGTCCTGTGCAATTTTTCTCTCGAAGCTGGCCTTAGACGATTTTATGAGTGCCCATAGTTTTTTACTAATACTGATCAGAGATGCCTTCCCTTTTTGGGATTTTGCTCTATCATGTAGTAGCTTCCTCCTTCTATTGTATAGTTTGTTTATGGCTGGGGTCCACCAGACAGGACGCCTGCCTTTGGAGGATTGGGTCTTGATTTTGTTTGGGATTGCATGATCCATGCATTCCTGAAGGTGTTCATAGAATGCGTTTATAAAGGATTCTGCTGTCTGGGCCATATTTTTCACAGGCCCGGGGGCTTTGAAGGATTCGGTTTTGAGGAGTGTGAAATTTGCTTTAGAGAAGTTTTTCACTGTGGTTTTCTGGGCAGGGGCTGGGGTCGGGATGTGAATATCTAGTGAGATTAGTTTATGGTCTGATCTTACTAGTGAGGGATACACTTCTGGTCTGGAGCATAGAGTCCCCATATTGGTGATGATCAGGTCCAGTATGTTTTCCCCTCTTGTGGGAGTGGTAACAAGCTGTTCCATAGCATTTGAGTTTATAAATTCTAGGAACCTTTGGGCTAGGGTGTTGGAGCTAGAGTAATGCTCCCTGTCTATGTATGGGTAGTTGAAGTCGCCCAATATAATGGTGTTTGGAGAGACCTTCATATTTTCCAGTGTTCTCAGGAAGGCCGAGTGGGGTTCCTGGGTTTGGGAGGGTGGTCTGTAGCAGGCTATAAACTGGAAGGCAGTTTTACCCACTGTTAGTTGCACATGGATAGTCTCTGATGCTTCGTGCTGTGCCACCAACCTGGAGGTGTGGGTATCTTTGACGAATATTGATACTCCCCCTCCTTTTGTGGTTTAGTCCAAGTTTTGGGGCCGAAAAACTTGGTATGAGGAATAACCTGGTAGTCCTGGGGTGCTCTCAGGAGCCTTGAACCAGGTTTCTGTTACTGCACAGATATCGATGTTCTCCATGCTACGGAGAGTTTTGAGTGTGTGCATCTTGAGGTTTAGACTTCTGGCATTGAGTAGCATTACTCTTAGTTTCTTATCCCTTGTGATACCTATGGAGGTGGGTTTGTCTTTTGAGCCTTGCCTAAAAAAGGCACTATGGGGGTGGCAAGAGCCTTTGCCAATATCCGAAAGCCCAGGGGTGACAGGTGCAAGCCATCCCTAGCGAAGCATCGTGGCTTGTCGAGCATGTCATCCCAGGCTGACAGGCATTGGATCCCCTTTGAATGACACCAACACTTAAGCCAATTGTTGAAATTGATCATCTTGTCTTCATATTGTGGCATCATTCTTAGTGAGGGTAAGATGCTACTCAAGGTCAGGGTCATACTGGCCTGGGCTACATGCTCAGAGAGCTCCTCTGTCTCTTTTCATTTAGTCCAGGGAGGTACATCTCAGGTCATTCACACCAGCATGGACAATGACTGAGTCATATCTGTACTTGCCTTGGAGTGACCTGAGTGCTTGTGTTATGTGGCGGATCCTAGCACCCGACAGGCAGCTCACCATGACCTTCTCCTTGTTCAGCCTGGTGAGCGTGACGTCAGTGTGCCTGACGATAGAGTCACCTATTACAAGTGTATCAGGTGTGTTGTTTAGCCTTAAGGGCTGTGACTGTTTGGCACACTGGCTTTGTGAGCTATGTGTTGCACGTGTTTTGTTTTGGGGTAGCGGTTGCTTGGGTGTCTGCTTTGGAGGTCTCTGTTGCTTAGGCAGATTTTTATTTAGAGCCTCCGAGTATGTTTTTGTGTGTTTATGTATTTGGTTTGCTGTCGTGGTAGGTCTATGTGAGACTGGAATTATAGTGAGTGTGGTTTCCTTCTCCTCCTGACTGGTTACGCCAGTACTGAGTTGAGAGAGCTTAGCCTCCAGTTTGGCTATATGGTTGCATCTCTCACATGTGTTGGAATTTGTTGGGAGGAGGAGAGGGTTGTCTGTGTACATGAGGCAGTTGTAACATTGCCTCAAGATTCCCAGATTCACCAAGTGGACCGGAGAGGAGATTGACAACTGACCTTTGGACATGCTAGAATAGTATTGGGAATTCCTTTATAATTGAAAAAAAGGCCAATGGGGAACAAGGTACTCAAGGGGAGTTTGTGAGGGTGTAGTGCTTTTAATTTTTTAGTGCTAACTTATATAATTGCTTTAGTGAGCAAGTGCCAGGCTTTAGAGTAGGAACAGGGTGTTTATTATGAGAACTAGATCAGTTCTAAGGGAAAAAGTGAAGAGCAGACTTTGTGGAGCCGAGAATGGTTTAAACCCAATTAAGCAGCGTTGCCCGATGCTGCACTATGCGCAAAATTGCGCAAAGCCGCTCTAAAGCGGGTTTTATACAGGGGGAACTTGAAAGAGCTAGAAATTGGCCCAAAACGGCCAATAGACTACCAGATTCTTGTGCTGGGAACACTCCTCCAGGGATAGATAGGCTGCTTTAAGCTCCCCACTGCCACTGGTGAACAAAGAAGCCTCCCTTTATCCAAGAAAGGAAATGGGCAACACAGCAACTTTCCAAAAGTCCAGAATACAGCAAAACCTGTATTTGGACTACTCTAGGTCAGGAAAGATGGGAAACAAGGATATTTTTTTTTTTGCAACAA
The DNA here is from genome assembly GCF_019279795.1 of Protopterus annectens. Taxonomy (NCBI): domain Eukaryota; kingdom Metazoa; phylum Chordata; order Ceratodontiformes; family Protopteridae; genus Protopterus; species Protopterus annectens. The sequence continues at coordinate 218,839,261 of NC_056731.1, forward strand.
ACAGCAGGAAAATGCAATAAATATGTAACACAGGCTAGCGTACTTGAGTGTGTAGCCTCAACAGGTAAATGCAACAAACAGGACAAACTTTAAAAGTGCAGGTGCAAAAACAACTTTAAACAGTTTAAAACAGTTCAAGAAGCAGGAATACTTGCAGTTTAGCTAGATCAGACAGTCGCCCAGGTAGTAGCAGCAAAACCCCCCCACTTTTATCAGGTTAACAGTCACTCTTTTAGCCTCTCTGCTGCTAGCACCACTCTGCAGGACCACAAGGAGCTTGGCTGAGTAGTAACAAGTGCAAAAAATGTGCCAAAGTGGGTTTTATACAGGGGGACTTGAAAGAGCTAGAAATTGGCCCAAAACGGCCAATAGACTACCAGATTCTTGTGCTGGGAACACTCCTCCAGGGATAGATAGGGTGCTTTAAGCTCCCCACTGCCACTGGTGAACAAAGAAGCCTCCCTTTATCCAAGAAAGGAAATGGGCAACACAGGAACTTTCCAAAAGTCCAGAATACAGCAAAGCCTGTATTTGGACTACTCTAGGTCAGGAAAGACGGGAAACAAGGATAATTTTTTTTTTCTTCTTTTTTGCAACAAACAGCAGGAAAATGCAATAAATATGTAACAAAGGCTAGCGCACTTGAGTGTGTAGCCTCAACAGGTAAATGCAACAAACAGGACAAACTTTAAATTATAAGTGCAAAAGCACGCTAAAGTTGGCTTTAAAGCAGGGGGTTAGAAAGAGATAGGAAATGGCCGAAAACGGCCAATAAGCTACAAGTTACTGGGCTGGAACCACTCCTCAAGGGACAGATAGGCTGCTCAGAGCTCCCCACTCTCACTGGTGAACAAAGAAGCTTCCTCCTATCCAAATAAGGATATGGGCAACACAGGAACTATGACACAGCCCAGAGATCAGCAATACCTGAAGACTGGACTATTCTAGTTCAGTAAAGGCAGGAAACAAGGATATATATATTTTTTTCTTTCTTTTTTTTTACAAAGTAGCAAAAATTAGGTACATAAACACAGTAAATGCTTTAATTCGGCTAGCGCACTTGAGTGTGTAGCCTACCAGTTGCCTGTATCACTCTGCAGGACACCACGAGGAGCTGTGCAGAGTTGTATACAATAACAAACTTTTTAAATCACAGATTCGCTAAGAAAAAAAAAAACTAGTATAGTCCAGTTTTTAGGCTAGTGCTGAATTCAGGGCTGTGATACTAGTTTCTGAGTTGCCCATACCTTACTTGGATAGAAGGAAGTTTCTCTGTTCACCTGTGAGAGAGGTGAGCTTTGAGCAACCTATCTGTCCCTGGAGGAGTGGTTCCAGCCCAGAAGTTAATAGTTTATTGGCCATTTTGGGCTAATTTCTATCTCTTTCATTTCCCTACTATAAAAACCACGTTTGCACGGTTTTGCGCACCGGGAAGTGCCAGTTAGCTACGGTTAAATTATTCCCGGCTCCACTAAGTCTCCTCTTCAGTTTTTCCCTTGTAACTAGTCTAACTCTCAACCTAAGCAGTCAAAAAGCATCTTACAACCCAGCACTTGCTCAGACCTAATAGCAAGCACTAATATACCCTGACACTGATTGTCCAGCAGGGCAAGGCTCTTTATTCACCCCTCACCAACCAAGCAATTAAGCAGCTCACCCTACTATTCAGGCATGACCAAAGGGCAACTTCAGGTGCACTCTCCAGTCCAGCTGGTGAATCTGGGTATCCTGAGACAATGTTACAACTGCCTCATGTACACAGACAACCCTCTCCTCCTACCACAAAACACTAACATATACGAGAGATACAATTATACAGCCAAAATGGAAGCTAAGCTGTCTCCACCCAAGACTGGAACAGACAGTCAAGAGGAGAAGGTTAACACTTGCACCACAACTCCAGCTGCACACAGACCTACTAAAACAGCACTGGCAAAAACTACACATAAATACACAAAATAATACTTGGAGGCTCTAAATAAAAACCTGCAAAAGCATCAGAGACCTCCAAAGCAGACACCCAAACAGCCTGCACTTCCTGTCACAAACCAGACAACACATAAAACACAAAATCAGTGTGCCGGACAATCACAGCCCTTAAGGCGAAATAACATACCTAACACACTAGTAATAGGAGACTCTATAGTCAGGCACACTAATGTCCCACTCACTAGGCTGGACAAGCAGAAGGTTACTGTTAGCTGCCTGTCGGGAGCCAGAATCTGCCACATAACACAAGCACTCAGGTCACTCCAGAACAAGTACAACTATGACTCTGTCATTGTTCATGTTGGTGTGTATAACCTGAGACGTACTTACCTGGACTACATGAAAAGAGACATGGAAGAGCTCTCTGATCATGTAGCCGCTGGTATGACCCTGCCCTGAGTAGCATCCTGCCCTCACCAAGAATGATACCTCAGTATAAAGAAAAAACTGATCAATTTCAACAATTGGCTAAGCTTCTGGTGTCATTCAAAGGGGATCCAGTGTCTGCCAGCCTGGAACGACATGCTCGACAAGCCACATTGCTTCACAAGAGATGGCTTGCACCTGTCACCCCTAGGCTTTCAAATACTGGCCAAAGCTCTTGCGGCAGCCATAGTGCCTTTTTTAGGCAAGTCGAACCCACCTCCGTAAACAGCACAATTAACAAAAAAACTGAGGGTTATGCTACTCAACGCCAGGAGTTTAAATCTCAAAATGCATGCGCTCGAAGCACTCATCAGTATGGAGAACATTGACATCTGTGCAGTAACTGAAACCTGGTTCAAGGCTCCAGAGAGCACCCCAGAACTACCGGGCTACAACTCATACCACACGTTTTGGTCACAGAACACAGACTGAAACACAAAAGGAGGGGGTGTATCCATATTCATCAAGGATACCTACACCTCCAGGTTAGTGGCGCAGCATGATACCTCTAAGATCATCCATGTGCAACTAACATTGGGCAAATCTGCAATGCAAATTGTGGCCTGCTACAGATCATGTACCATGACCCAGGACCACCACTCCACCTTTCTGGAGACACTGGAAAACATGAGGGTCCTACTGAACACCCAGATATTGGGCGATTTCAGTTACCCTACCATTCACTGGGAAAACTACTTGAGTACAAATTCCCAGGCCCAGCGCTTCCTGGAATTCATCAACTCAAACGCCCTGGATCAGCTGGTAAACTCCCTTACCAGAGGTGAAAACATATTGGACCTGGTCATCACCAACATGGGCGACAGGTGTTCAACCCGTCACTGGTTAGATCAGACCATAAACTAATCACTCTGGATGTCCACACCCCACCACCACCCCCAACTAAGAAAACCACAAGCAAACTTCACCTTACTTAAGACAGAGGTGGTAAGTTTCACAGCCCCCACGATAAAGGATAACGCTGCCCAAGAAGCAGAAACCTTTACAAATGCACTCTATGAGCACCTACAAGGATGCATGGATTGTGCCATCCCTAGCAAAACCAAGACTCACTCCTCTAAGAGAAGGAAACCAGTTTGGTGGACCCCTGCAATAAATAGACTATATAATAGAAGGAGGAAACTAGTTCAGAAAAAAAGCAAATCCCAAGAAAGAAAGACATCCCTGATCAGTATCAGTAAGAAACTGAGGTCCCTCATGAAATCATCCAAGGCTAGCTTCGAAAGAAAAATAGCCAAGGATTCAAAAGATAAACACAAAGCCTTCTTTAGCTATGTTAAGAATCTAAGTGGCAACTCACAGATATGCACTGAACTAGTGTAAAATAGCACAAAATATACTGAACCTACTGATATTGCCAACATCCTGGCAGATAGATTCAGTGCAAACTTCACCCCTCCTCTCACCTCCAAAATGGCCCACAACAATACTGGAAAGGTGTAGTGTCCCAAAAATCACAGACACACAGGTGAAAACAGCCCTTTCAAAAGCCAAAAACACAGCGTCAATGGGACCAGATGGTGTCCCAGGCTGCGTCTTGCATGAACTACAGAATGAACTAACCCCCCCACCTAAACACACTGTTCAATCTCAGCCTCTCCACAGGCTACGTGCCCATAGAATGGTGCACAGCAATGGTTATTCCTCTCCACAAAGGAGGGGCCACAACTGACCCTGGTAACTATCGCCCCATAAGCCTGACTAGCCTGGTCTGCAAGGCTATGGAGTGCATCATCATGGAATCCATTAACAAAGACATTGGGAACCTCCAAACACTTGACTCGACCAAGTTCAGCTTTGTTAAGGGCAGATCATGCCTACTAAACCTGGTTGACTTCTTCGAGACAGTCACCAAGGTCATAGACGAGGGAAAGGTGGTTCACACAGCCTACCTTGACCTTGCCAAGGCTTTCGACACCATTCCCCACTCGGGTATTACAGAAAAACTCACCAGCCTGAACATAAACCCCTACGTCACGAGATGGGTTGCCAACTGGCTTACAGACAGAACTCACATGGTAAGAATAGCTGGCTCCAGGTCCAACTCTAAACCAGTCACAAGTGGTGTCCCACAAGGCTCATTCCTGGGAGCCCTACTGTTCGGCATATACTTCTCAGAAGTACAGGCAAACACAGGAGGACTATGGCTAACCAAGTTCGCCGATGACTGCAAACTGGGAGCCATAATTGACTCTCCAGCTGACATGGACATCCTCCAAAAGGGCCTTACTGAGACGGACACCTGGTGTCAAAGTCATGGCCTCAAGCTAAATGCCAAAAAATGCATAGTCATCCCGTTTGGGAAAAACAAAACACCCACGAATTAACACATAGGTGGCAGCCCCCTTAATATAGAAGAGGTAATAAGAGATCTGGGGACTCAGGTAGATAGTAATCTCTCCTTTGACAATCCTATTGCCAAAGTAGTTAGGAAATCCTTCTATGTGGCCCATCTAATTACTAAAGGGTTCACATCTAGAAATAAAGAGTTTATAGTGCCCCTCTACTTGTCACTCATTAGACCCATCATAGAGTACAATGCTCCATGTGGGATGTCCCTCACAAGACACTTCCAACAGCTGGAAAGACCACAAAAGTACCTCACCAAGAGGATTATTGGTCTCAAACATATGTCCTATGCAGCCCGACTGAAAAAACTCTAGCTGTACTCAGTGGCATATCGCTTACTCAGAGGTGATCTCTGCCTGACTTACAAAGCCATGTCCAACTCAGAACTGATGGATATACTCCACCTAAAGAAATCCAAGTCACTGTGAGCCACACGCTCTAGTGAGCTAAACCTCACCACAACAATAAATAGAACATGCTGGAGGAATAGATTCCTGTCACAGAGACTCCCCATGCTTTGGAACAAAATTCCTAATTACATCAGGCAGAGCCTCTCACTAACACTCTTCAAGAGAAACCTTGATGAGTGAATGGGTAACGGAAAATACACCCCTGGGATCACTTCATTGGCTCTGCTTGACAGAGGATCAGTTAATTAATCAATGGGGTAGTGAAAGCCGACACACTCTGGCTAGGCTTATAAATGCCCTCGGGCAGATAGCCTAGTACCTACCTATGAACCTATGAAATAATTGCACTGAAAGTGTCCTGAAGACTTGTGTTTTTTTATTTTATTTTAAAATCAGATTTCCATAGATTTTAAAATAAAAAAAGAGGTTTTAAAATACAAGTTGCCTCATTACTCATAGTTCTGGTCACTGATCATTGCTCACAGAGATGATGTAACTTGACCCCCACAGTTAAGGAGTTAGAGATTGGTATGAATTTCATAGCTAAGTTTATTGTCAGATAGTTAATTATGGTTGGTACTTTTCTAGATGCCCAAAGTGCAGCCCTAGATTTTTTTTTTCAGAACATACCACATCATCAGTCAATACTATGTACTTTTCACTTTATTATCAAAATACTGACTAACAGATGGCAAATATTAGTTCCCTGAGATTCAGAGAGACTTACCACACTGTAACAGCTTTTATTCTGAAGGTTTTGGAAAGTGCAGTAAGTCCAAGCAATTCTGAAACTGCTCTCCACTTTACTGGCACTGACCACATCATACACATCATTCCTGCTGGTGTACATGCGTTTAAATATGGCAGTCCAGGGTGCACTAGAAATGGCACTGGCTCTAATGGGGTAGAGCAATTCGGAGATCTCTGTCTATCAAGTTATTTTTTCATGAGAAGGAATAAGTGTAAGGTGGCAAAAAATGGCATACACCCATTCACCCTTATAGATGGGCTCATAGCATGTAGCATGAGTACAGGTAGGTACTGAGGAGCCATTCATATGTGTGTGGTTGTGTGTGTGTGTGTGTGTGTGTGTGTGTGTGTGTGTGTGTGTGACAGAGACAGAGAGAGAGAGAGAGAGAGAGAGAGACAGAGAGGACGCACTGGGGGAAGTGAGTATACCATCGTTGTCTCACTATATGTGTGTGTCTGTGTGTATGTGTTTGTATGAGTGTGCACCTGCAAGCATGCACGTGGGTGTGCGAGTGAGCAGTACTGTGATTATGAGTGTCTGTAGATGCTTACTTTTAGCTGCTTGAGAGGGTGTGTGTGTGTGTGTGTGTGTGTGTGTGTGTGTGTGTGTGTGTGTATATATATATATATATATATATATATATATATATATATATATATATATATATATATATATATATATAAACCAGTATTTATGTGTGTGAATGTCTGAGTGTGCATGGCTATTTGATATATTTATATATATATATATATATATATATATATATATATATATATATATATACATATATATATATATATATATATATATATGTGTGTGTGTGTGTGTGTGTGTGTGTGTGTGTGTGTGTGTGTGTGTGTGTGTGGGGTGGGTGAGCTTTACCTTGGCCTCTGGATTGGAGATTATCAGTGTCATCCTAATCGGCAGACTCATGTTAGCCAATTACTGCTGTTGGTGCTAATCTCTTTGAATCTCAGGGGTTGTTTTTATTGCTTGATATCATATTAAGATGTTTTATGTATCATCATCATCATTATCATCATCACCATCACTATAAGTAACTGATTTTTTCCCATTTTTTCTACATGGGGTCATGGTGTTGTGTCAGCTGTCACCACCTCTTTAGATTCAGTGCCACTCTCCTACCATCTTCAACAGTTATGTCTAATTGTTGCAGGCATTTTCTCATTCAGTCTGTTCATCTCTTGGCTGCATACCCCCATTTCCTCTTGATTTTTTCCTGTTTCTCCCAAATCTTGTATATCAAATTATCTTCTTCTTTAGTGCACGTGTCTGAACCACCCTAATCTGTTCTGTTTGAATTTATCTGCAATTGGTGCTACTTTGGGTTCTGCTCTGATGTCATCACTTCTTTGTCTGTCCCATGGTGGGCATGCTGCCACTTACTTGTCAGGCACTTCATCTCTGTCACCTCTAGCTTCCACTGCTGCTCTGCCTTCACTGCTGAGGTTTGTAAATCATCCAGAAGTACTGCTGTCATTTTATCTGAGCCTGCTGCTCTACTTGACTTTAATTTCCCTAGCTGTTCTTATTTCTCTTAAGGTGGCTTTTTATCTTTCATTGTAGGTTGTGCATGGGACAGTACAGCTTCTGTGAGGCTTACTTCATTCAGAAACTGCTGGACTGGTGAGCAGATTGTTGCTGGCCTCCCTTATGAATGCTGTCTGAAGACTGTCGTCCTTTTCTTACTGCCTTTGCCTTACAATCTGACAGGGGTTCTTTGTGCTATCTGCCAAGTCACTTTCCAAAAGCGGGTAGAGTGCCTCTGACACCTTGTTCTTTGCTATTGTGACTGCTCTCTTAACTTCTTTTTCCATGTTTTGTGCATACTATGATTTCTGTACATTTAGAAGAAAGGCAGAGAACATTGTTTTTACTGTAATATTAGGACATTGCTTTATTCATGCTTTTGGCAAGGAACAGTTGTCCATATCAGGACCACCTTGCAAAAAGACAGCACATGGTAATGGAAGGCTTACTTATTGTCTTTAGCAACAGTTTTAAAGCTGATGTGTAATACTATCTTTCATACAGAAAGTGAAATTTGTACATACAAGTCTCCATGAGAAAACCTAATAGCAAAATAAAAACAGGAACACAGATGTTGAACAACAAAATACACTCGGCAGAGCTGAGGATATAGGTATGCACTTTTATCTGCAGTCATTTTCTTATCACCAAATGTTTCTTATATGTATATCAGACAGCTGTCTTTTTTTATGACCCCAGACAATTTTTTTTTGTTGTGGAATTCTGAGTAAAAGTTTTGGTGTTGCGTTTGTCATATTGCTTCATCAATATGGCTCATCAATAAGTGACACTGATAATTTGGAGTAATAAGAAGTAATAATAATAATTAAATAAAATTACAAGCAACAGTTTCCCTTTACTAGACTGCATCATAACGTCAGAAAATGTCAATATTTTGACATTTCACATTTTAGCACTTCTCCAAAGCAGCTCATGAATATGAGATTCGTCATGCTACATAATTTTTTGGATCCCTTGACAGGGGACTTTCCCATTAATGCACACTGTATAATTAAATATTAACCAGTAACAAATATTTATTTAATATTACCATCACAACACTGCTTGGAGTTTTGCCTTCTTTCATTACTGCATGGAATCATGAGCAGACAGGTGATCCGCTGTGGCGACCCCTAACCAGGAAAAGCCGAAAGAAGAAGAAGAAGTAATGCAATCCATTAATAGAGGAAAACGTGCAACTTATTATATAAACATGAAACCATTACTTTGCTTTCTTATTTCTTTGACAGTTTTTGAAGTGAAGATTGAACATATAAGGGTGCATTTTTTGTAGTTCCAAACTGAATAAGTCAGGTTCTGGCTCTGAAAGGCAGAAACACTTGCTTTGCTTATTTATTTGGTTGACAATTTATGAAGACACAGACTGAACTTGTAAGCTAACACAAAATCTGTTGTTCTAGCAACTTTCTAAGCTTATATGAGCAATATTTAAAATCTGTCCCTATTTTTGGGCTTTTGTCCCCCCATTAGTTTAGGCTTTGCCAGATTTCTTGGGTTAAGAGGTTGAGAGGTATGACACACACTCACATTTACACTGAAACACACAATGCATTCCCACTGAGTGACAATTTAGAGGATTTTGGGTTTCCTTTTCAGCATGTCTTTGGGTTGTTGGGGGAAACTAGAGGCTCCAGCAGATAGTTACAGAGAAAAAGGGGAGGCATGCATGCTCCACAGACAAATCATCTTACTATGAGCTAAACTGGACAACAAATACTACATCTCTATGCTGTTCTGAATATATTTTGCCCCACTATTTTTAAAAATTAATCTCTATTACTCTTTCTACACAGTTCTTTTATCAGACTCACTATAGCTGAACTTTATTGCAGAATATCCTGTTGTGTGATGTTTTAGTTTTACAGTTTCAGGTCATATCACAGAAAAAAATACATAATTGATTCATTTTATGCATTAGAAAATTACATCTGAAGCTTTCTAGCCTATTTTGTGAACTGTCCCTGCCATGTCGTACTATCTGACTTGACTTCCCCTGCAGATCTCATAGCTACGTCATTGTCAGTGTTTCATACTTGAATATCTCTTGTATGCAGCTGTTGGGCTCAGTGATTTCTAGATAAGAGACAAAAGTATGCCTTATTTCTACTTAGCAGTTGATGGTAGAAGTTTTTTTTAGGCCTCTACTTTACTTTAAAGGTAGGCGTTATTTACATAATTCTGGAAACATTTTGAGTAGTACAGTCTGAGTTTCACTGTCTCAGAGTTGTGATGATAACCAGATGAAAGGGTTTAGATTTAGACAAAGAGAGCATGAGCAATGCTTTGCTGAAAACTGTGGGGGAGATTACGGAATAATTTAAGATATTCAGACACTATGACACTGTGGGAACATATTAATGGAAATATATTGCACAGCCAGTGCCCCCATAGCACCTCACAGGCTGTATATAGTTTATGGTTTATAAAAATAATTCTTCTTTAGTCTGTTTAATATCTGTTATATTCACTGTGTGCCACTTTGCACAAAATCACATCAGATTTGTGCAGTTTGGCATATTAGTTTTGTGGATAACATGCAGTCCAAAGTTAATTAGTGACACATTAGCTTCTAACTCCAACTGGAATAGTTATGTCTGCCTCTTTTCATTTTTAATTTCTTCCTAACCTTGCAGTCTTAATGCCTTCTGGGAGACAGTTCTCAGCAATTTTTAATAAAGTTCTTTATTATGTTGCCAATTCACAGTTTAGGTTTAGTTTGCAATTTTTTGTTCTTTCTAGCAACAGTTTTATTTTTTTAGATGTTGTTAGCTCCATTAGGGTACAGGCCAAGATGTGAAGAGCAGCAGGACAGTGGCTGACAGAACATTAAAAGTGGAAACCTGACGTCTGCTTGTGATTACAGTGGAATAAGCCAGAATTCAGAGATAGGAAAGCAGTGGTTTTTGCACACTATTTTCTTTCCAGCAGTTTTTGCAGCCTCAAAAAAATATTGTTGTGTGTAGAGAAGTAGAACTCCCCCACAGGGGGAAAAACAGAATTCTTTTTTTTCTCTCTCCTTTCAGTCTGTGGATGACCATCAAGTCTCATACTCGTGTCTCATATTTCTTAACTGTCCCTGATTTTGTCTTATATTTTTGGTCTGTTCTTCATATAATCTGTGGTCTTCTGGCAAATTAAGGATTGCATTCACTAAATATCTCTCAACCTCCTAGCACAAGAAATCTGGACAAAGCCAAAAATGATCAGGAGACAAAGGCCCCAAAAAGGGACAAATATTTAATTTAATCTTATAGACTTAGAAAGTTGCTAGAATGAAAGGTGTTGTGTTAACATGTCTTTTTCCTGAAGGTTATGAAGTCTGAAACTCAAATATCTGTCATTATTTAATGATTTCAATCCTCAATGATTTGCCAGAAAACCACAACTTTTATGTGGAACAGACCACAAATATGAGGCAAATATCTCGACATTCTGCAAAAATCTGGACATTTGAGAGGTATGAATGACAAACATTTGAATTGCAGAATTCATATAATCCAGAAAATGTAATGTAATGCAAATTATATAAGAGAAATATTTAAAATGTATCCCTATTTGTTTCTGTTGCCCCCCCCCCACTTTTTTGGCTCTGTGCCAATTCTTGAGCAAAGCGGTTGAGAGGAAGTCTGTCCCATTCACCCAGTCAGCCAGTTTGTTCTCCCCATGAGATGAGAACCTATGGCTCACTCACTCAAAGGGCTGAATTATAAGACTGGTGCGATCTTCTATACAGGGAATCTGATGGGTTGGCTTGCTTTAAGCTCTAGCTTGCCAGTCTGCATTACCATTTACACATGTAGGGGTAGAGAAGGCATGCCACCCACTTTTGTGAGTCATGCAACACCTCAGAAGCCTTCCTTAAAGCAAATGCCCCATGAGGTCTCTGGACCACACAGGGGATTATTACATTGCATGTGTGTGTATTAGGTTTGAACATCCTCATTTTCCTCTGTGACAGAAGTGAGCAGGCGACTCTTCTTGACTTCTTTTCATACCTTCTTGCCAGCTTTTCCAGTGCCTGGCTGTTAATTAAACTTGAGTGATATTGGTCATAGTCAAAATTTTATCTCTCTATACTATGAAACTAGCAGTGAAAACGTTGGTATTTTTGCTTCTGTCACTGAAAGAAAAGTTCACAGTTATGCTTTTGAATATCCCTGAGTTGTATTTTGCTGTCTAAAACTTACTCCTATAACCATCACTATTGAAAAATATTTAATATTTTTAATATTTTATTTATATAAGTTTCTGTGATGTCTTGTTTCTTTCTAAGTTCCTCTGACACTTTGCTTTCCTTTATCATGTTTCTGTTTTTGCTCTCTCATTCTTCCCCAATGGCTGATGAAGCCTTATACCTTACAGGCCTCAGCCATACAACTTTCCAGGCAATCTGTACTGTCCTTTCTGAATGGTCCTGATCAAAATCCTTGATTGGGTTAACTTTACAATTAATTCAGAATTAAGGCCTCATAGACAGTGTATTGTGAAGAAGACTCATCAGTAATGTTGCTTGACTGTGGACTAGAAACCTTCATTACCCAGGTGAAAGGATATCCACTCAACACTTAATATGTTTTGCGTGGGTATGTCACAAACATATGAAACATTAACACATGACAAAAATGGAAACATTCATTTTACTGGGAATAAGGACGTATATATAAGGACATATATATAAGGACGTATATATTTAAATGCATAGATCAGTGGGATGAATGTGAGGAGATCTAAAATTAGAATGGGTAACATTACTATATGAAACCAAAATGCTGGACTTACAGCAATGATTGGTTTTAGGAACAATATCATTGTGACACCTTATGTGCAGTCAGTGGTTCTGCTTCTGTGCAGATAAGCTTTTTCCAGGGATTTCCTCCCATATCCCAAAGATATACTGGCAAATGAATAGGCAAGCCACTACATTGCCCATAGGTATGTGCACAGTGTGTGTGTGTGTGTGCAGTTGAGCATGTGTGTGCTAACACATCAAATGCTGTGATAGAACAGCATCCCATCTAGGGCTGGTTCTCTGTTTTGTGCTCATTGAGTACTGGTATATGTTTCAGTTTCTTCATTTCCTTGAATAGCATAAAATAGGTATTTGATAAGGAAAGAATGAATGACGTAATATCATTATATCAGAATTAAACTGTAGAATGAGAGTATTTTTTGTCAAAATTTTAGATGACATAAATGCAGTAGAAATCATTTTCCATATGAAGGACTGGTTAATTTAACTATATGAAATAATCAAACTGCAAACACACCTGGAAAGTAAATACATATAAATATAAAATGAAAGCCTGGTATTTTATATGTAGGTAAAAATAATAGTATATGTAAATACATAGTGAATGCAACTTGCATAGATGCTGAGGAACAACTTTAACATGTAGATAAATAAGCAAAGTTGTTTAGGAACAAGAAGTGCGATGGGTTGTATGGAATACTGCACCAAGTCAAATCAGATAGAATCAATCCTTTCCTTATGTTTCCTTTCCTAGAAAAAAACTGAGATCTTTGTTGTGTTATATGGAACCGAGATACAAAGATGACATGAGAAAATTACCAAGTACGAAAAAGCTTTACAAAGAAATGAAAGGACATGAGGAAGTAACACATGAAGAAATGTTAAAGGATTTAAAAGTATCCTTAGTTACATATAGAAGAATGACATGGATGATCAATGTATAGTTTATAAATCCATAAGTGATTTAAATGGGTGACCTGATGTCAGAAGCAGGACAAAATGATAAAAGATCTTACTTAAAGTGTTAAAATTAATATTGACAGATGGGCAGCTAGGGTAAGGACATTTGTTTTTTCTTAGAATAGTAAAAACATGGAATATGTCACTGGAACAAATACGAACATAAAGAGTAAGTCAATTTGAATTAAATGGATGAATATGTAAAAATAAGAGATATTTGTTTCTTTAATATCCATATGATGCAAAAGGACTATGAACTTATATCATGCTCACTATTATCTGTGTCTCATTTTTTTTACTTTTCTTTTTGACTGAGTATGGAGGATGATAAAGAAAGATTTGACAGATAAAGTTAAATGGTGGATTAAAGCTCATGATAGATTCATATGCATGGGGGATTTTAAATGTGATATTAAGAAAATTAGAAGGTGGAATTGTTAGAAAGAAAGTATTTATGCATTGGAGCTGGAGTTAGAAATTTCAAGGAAATGAGGGAGCTAGAAATTAATTATGCTATTGTATCTCATGGGTATGCAACTGTAAAAGGATATTTCATCTTTGGAATTAGCTGTGAATGAACAATAAAGTGGATCCAGGGTATACTAAATAGACGTAGGCAAATATTTTATTAATGATAAATATAAAACATATAGTATGAGATTATGGAAGGAAGATTTGGAAATGAGGCCTTTATATGACACATGTTTAGACCAGTAGGATGCTCCAAAAATGAAGATGAGGAAAGGCTTTATATAAATACGGTAAAATCAGTATGACCAGCAGAAATATCAAGAGGAAAACAAAAGAGAAGAATACCATACCAAGAAGAAAGAAATAGTGAAAATAAAAAAGCTTTTTGAATATAGGTAAAACGATCTACAACAGGAATATAAAATAAAACAAGATAAAGTATAGTGGAGCAAGGAGCACATTGTTTCTATGTTGGTGGAACAAAGGAAGCAAGACACTATATATAAAACAGTTTATATGAGGAAGCAGTAAACTGAGTTCAGCAGCAGCTTCCTCGATGACGTAACATGTTTCACCTGGACAAAATTAACACTGTTTGGATATAATCAGTCATAAACTCATCTGAGGAAAAATATATACAGCATTTCTTACAGTGGCCTCCAAACCTTCAGACATATACTAACTGCACAGTTGCATAAGCATGAAAAAGAGAGAAATCTCCCCAAAAAAGGAATAATTGCCAGTGAACACTTAGAAACCATACCAGTAATGATTTCCTATGGAAAACGCTGACTTGGGAGTTCAACTTTACAGAACTGAACTCAAACAGTTATCAACATATCCAGCTGAAGAGGGTCAGACTTGGTATTCGGGTCTATGTTTGGCTATCAAAAACAAAACAATGCAAATGGCTAAATACCAAATGTGAAACATCGAAAGGTAAAATTATCGAACAACTACTTCAATGAAAATAAATTCATCAAATGGCCATAGTTGGCCAACATCATGAACACAATCAGCCAAGGTGAGGGCTTCAACCCTCCCAAGTGAGGGGGGATGCATCCCCGCCCCACCAACTATATATACCAACTCCAAGATCATACTACAGCGGGGAAAAGGGCAAATTTAAAAGATTTCCCTTCACTTACAATATGCGTCACATTACTTCCTGGTTGTTGGCCAACTATGGCCATTCAGTGAATTTATTTTCATAGAAGTAGCTGTTCGCTAATTTCATCTTTCAGTGTTTAATGTTTGATATTTAGCCACTCATGACTTTTGTTTTCGATAGCCAAACATAGACCCTGGTAAGAACACTTAGCACACAAATGGCTTTGCCCTTGTACATTCTCCCAGAATGATCCTACCAAGGTAATTCCAGGCTGAACACAATACTGCTGGCACTGCAGCACTGTGACTTGACTTGACTTATTAATTTAATGTGTTATATGATCATGATTGTCATAGTCCTAACAGTTGCTAAACATCTTATACTAAATATAATGCTTGCTGTAACATTCAAACATAAAATTCAAATGGATACATTTTGTATAGCAAATACTCTCTTTATTTCATATGGCAAATGTTCTTCTTATTTTGTATAGCCGACACGCTCTTTTTCTGTATAATTTAATTCTTCTTTTATTGTTTTATTTTACTTGTTTACTGTTATCAAGTATTCTTATAAACTACTGTTACTAATATGGAACTTCCCTTCCCAGGCTTCCACTGATAATGGGCTTTAACCCAGTTGAACTTTTCCAGTAAATGTAAACAAACAAACATAAATAAATAAGTAAACATATATATAAAAAAATCCTCATTATCCAATATGTATTAGTTTCCTGCATATGGAGCTAATGTAATAAAAGCTTATCTGGAGATAAGTTCCCCAGAAAGTATCTGCAACAGCAAAGTATTAAAAACTGGATAGAAATTTTAAATCTTAATGATATTATTTAATTTGTTGTATCTATGTCTTCATTTTTCAATCATTATTCATATACTTTTGGAATAAAATACATGATGCTTTAAATAATATAAGAAAGTTTTCATAAATTTACCAAAATTCAGGCATATGCAACAGGAAAACAAAATGAAAGAATGGTTGGTAAAAGAAATGAAAGAATATACAGATTTCAATTATAATGGTAAAATAAATGCAATAATATTATGGGATTATTTAAAAGTATTCCTCCAGGAACATAAAACCTTGTGATTTAAAATAAATGAATAATAAAGATATTTATGAAATACATGACAGTCTAGGAGATCAGTGCTATACCCTATTTAACAAATTGTATAAATAAAATAATAAGATAAAGCTAAGCTGCAAGTGCAAAGAGGAGATAAAATATAAGTAAATATTATCAAGAACTTTTAAGTTATAAATCAGCTATGGCTTTAGAAATGCCATGTTATGACTCTAAAAGGTCTTCATAGATTAGCAAAGTACTGAAAAAGATATCTAAAGCTTATCAAATAAAGAAGGTTACAATTCCTAACTTTCATAAGTAAGCATTAGATCTATAAGAGATCCTATCAAGAATAAACTCTATTACGGCAAATAAGTAAATATGGTATAGAAGAAACTGATGAAATTAAAGAATTCTTAAACAAAAATGTATATTTAAAATTGAAAATTAACCAGATAAATGAATTATCAAAAACCCATCACTAGAAATGTAATTAAGGAATGAATACAAAAGGTTACAATAGGTAAAATACCAGGCCTAGATGTATATACCTGAAATAAAAAAAAAGTTACCTGAAGAAATAATTCAGATATTTCAAAATACTAAGTATATTCTTCTGTCATGGAATATTCAATAATTACTCCAATGCTAAAGCAAGACAAAGATCCAGATATGTGTTCATTGTATAGACCATGGGTAGTATTCGTAGTCTGGAACTTTGCAGCTACATAGTGGTTATTCTCGAAAGATTCACTATGTGTACATGCATATAAGCTAAGTGCAGATTATTTGTGCTGAGTAAGAAAAAGTAAAGGTGCTTTGAAAAACACTCTTACTTACAGCAAAAGTGTAAAGTACCTAGAGAGAAGTGTTAATACATACATTCAGTATATATGCAAAAGCTGTAGGTATTATATTACTTTATACATATTTGGACATTGAGAATGGATGTGGTTATGCACAGTCACACTTGAAAGGCTTAAGGCACGCAGTGCACTACACAGCTTTTATAATTAATATTTAAAAAAAATGAAAGGTGTTTAAATGTTTTATATAGGGCTATCCTTATGGGGACACCCTATTAGTTTGTTTAAAGAATGGAAACAGACAATAGAAAAGATTGAAAAAAGGGGTGATACAACAAAGATGGAGACACAGTAGGAACAGATCAGTAGGATTGTGCTGGAGGAGGTTGGAGGGGAGGGGCACTATGTCTTTGGTGGGGGATAGACCCCTCCTGTTTTCAAGATTTGTTTTATCAGAGGGTAGTGTGGATGGGAAACAGGTAAGAGGGTGTAAGAGAAAGGATAAGGGAAGATTGGGTGATGCTGAGTGGTGCCAAAAATAGTCCCCAGTCCACAGAGCCTCAAATATTTCCACTGCCAGATGGTGTTGCAGTGGAGGACCACAGTGTTGAGGGGGTAGGCTCATGTATTGGTATGTTAGTTGGCACCAACTGGGACAGAATATCTTGAGTCCACTGAAGAGAGGCCTCAAATGGTTGAATCTGTCTGCCCATGATCATCTCCAGCATATCCTCAACTAAGTCCTGAAGCCCCTGATTAGTGAGACTTGCCAGTCTGCCACATGCAGGAGAGCCTGCAGGATGGGTGCCACCATCCTGCTCCTATGAGGACATCTGTGGGTGGGCAGAGGGTGAACACTCTCTAACATGGGAAGTATGTTCCCAGGCTGCTCCTGAGAAGTTTGGATCTGCAAAAATATTATGAACAGAAATGGGAGATAAAGAAAATAAAAGGGCGAAAGAAATGCATAATTAAAATAAGAAAAACAGAGAAAAAAGAGAAGGGAGAGAAAATTCATATTTCATGTTCCACAGCATTCAATTTCTTACTTTAAAGCAATTTTTATTTTTATAAATCTTTACTGAAGTAAAACCAAATGTATGGGAAGTGTTATGTAGACACTGGACTACTGATTTGGGAAGTGCTTATGTGTGTACATGGGAAGAATTACATGAGAAGTACTTATACATACTTTGGATGAAACTATATGGAGAGTGCTTATGCCTATTTGGGAAAAAATTGTATATTTCTATCAAGTTTTGTTGGGATTTACATTGTGTAGTCTACTATACTAACATAAATGATTATATATGTGCCTGATACATTAATGATATCACTTAAAAATAAAATGCTGCACTTATATACTGATATATCTTATGTATATGAAATCAGTTAAACACACCATACTATTTCCTAATTTATTCATGCCTAACTGTTCTCCTACTCTCCTGATGCTGGTTGTATTCAGTTCCTTCATTAGTTAGAATGAGAACACATAAGACAATTGTTTACCTGTATTGCACCTCTTTTTTACTTAATATTACTGATATGACTAGCACTGATATGCAAGGCATTTCTTTCACTGCTGTACATGCTTAGTATGCATTTGTTTAAATATTTATTAATATCTGAATTTTCATACTGTGCCAGTCTTCCATTTATTGCAAGTTATGAGTAAATTGTTGCACTTCTGGTGGAGTGGTGTTTTAAAATATTATACTTTGCATGTATCAATCTATGAATTATGTTCAGGCAGAAGATGTGCATACACACAGAAAAATGTAACAATTCACAGAAGTTTTCAGTTCCTTAGCTGTCTAAAAGTGTCTGCTTTAATAGTTTTCTGCCTAATAATTCTAAGCTTATTAGAGTATGATTTCAAAAATGCATACACAAGTAATAAAGAAGTAATACAATTGGGCATTTCCAAAAAAACTATGTGCTGGTCATTCACTTGACACTGCAAACACCACCTCATCCTCCAACCTTCACTCTGACAGGGTATGGTACTTGACTGAGAGTTCATCAATATTGCACATGCATTTATTTTTGTGGAAGAAATGACTGTCTTATACAATTACTATACTAATGAACATTTTTCTGTCTTACACCAACAAAATCCTTTCTTTACAAAAACTGTCTTTATGTACTTCAACTACTGCCAAACGTAATGCAATACTAAATGAAATTAGGTGGAAATGCTATTTTTTTGCTTTCTGTATATATACATATCTATACATACATGAACAAATACTTGTAAGCATGCTCGTGCAGTTGTTTGTGATTTGCAGATACCTGTTTTATATATATATATATATATATATATATATATATATATATATATATATATATATATATATATATGAGTCTACTTCAGAATGTCAGCCGTTCAGAATGCCGACTTTCACATGGCCGACACCATATGACCGACATTATGAAAGACCAACATCCTAAAATAGCACCATTTACCTTCCTGTAAACACAGTAAAACTGTGTTATGCAGGGGGGGGCAATCCCCCTTGCACCCCCTCACCCCCTGCTACTTAAATAGTCTCACTCCGAGATCGCAGTACAGTGCAGGAAAGGGGATTCTCCCAGTCCCACACTGTAGCAGGATCGCTGCTATCATTTGTTGGACTTTCAAACATTCGCTCATATGGTGTCTGCCATATGAGTTTTGAACATTTGAAAGTTCGAACAAACGAAGGGCTCCCACACACACACACACACACACACACACACATATATATATATATATATATATATATATATATATATATATATATTATATATATATATATAATATATACATAGGTCCCCTTCAGATGGCCAAACTTTTAAAAGCTTGACTTTCATATGGCAAATCTCCATAGAGCATGAATGGGAAGATTTCCTTTTACCACAATGTAGTGCAATCTTGGAGTTGGTATATTTAAATAGCTGGGGGTGTGGGGGGGCGCAAGTGGGCTTGTCCCCCTGCTAGGAATGTTTAGTTTTTTTTTTTGTTTATTTTATTTTCACATTTTCAAACATTCAAATATTCGATCATATGATCTCGGCCATATGAAGCAGTTGGTTGTCCGATAATGTGAAGTAGACCCATATATATATATATATATATATATATATATATATATATATATATATACATACACACACACACACACACACACACACACACACACACACACACACACACACACACACACACACATATATATATATATATATATATATATATATATATACAGATGTATTCAGATTATTTAATTCATACATATATTACAATGATATTTATACAGACAATTATGTCATCATATAAACATTCTATACATTTGTATAGAGATGCAGTTCTGTGTGTACAGATATGCTTATGCTTTTTTGCATTCTTATAATAATAATAATATAGCTACAATTATGCAACTTTCTTATAGTTTATTTTTTAAACCTAATTTTAATATGACCCCCCCCCAAAATAAAACAAAACTTACTATAGAACTCTGGCAATCTCCCCACTATCTTTTCCACCCACTCAGACAGCTGGTGGGGCCAGTGCTTCTGAAGGTTGTCATATCTATGACACCACTGGTGGCTAGAGTGGGTGATGCTTGTCAGGGATAACAGGTGTACATCCAACTCCTAACAGATGCCTATCTTTTTCCATTCAGAACCTTGCAAGCACACCTGGATCTTATCCATGTATGAGACATTAAGAATGTAGCCCACTATTAAGGTCTCCTTATCTGACCAGCTTGGAGGGTGGTGCCATGACTTCACAGGTGCTATCATCTTTGGAAGTGTCAGAACCAGAATGAAGAAAGTATGACCAGGGCTGTGGTTCACACATTTAGAACCACTCCCTCTGGAGTATGACATCATGTTAACCAAACCCAGTTAACCAGCTAACCAGCAGGGGCATTAGACCATGTAATGTTTTTATTGGCAAGCTTGGCTTTACCAAAAATGTTTAGTCATGTACATTTCTTTTTAAAGGAAAACATTTGCATTTCATTTATATGGTGGATAAACAGCAGTATGTAATCAACATTTTTCTTTACATTACTTACAAGTGCTACTACTGCTGTGCATTGCATTAGCGGCCTTTTTTATAGTATTAGACTTGAATGTCATTTATACATGTCTCATGCAGTAGGGCAGCATTATTTTATATATATATATATATATATATATATATATATATATATATATATTTTTTTTTTTTCAGAAATAAATATCTGTGTGCGGATATCAACTTTTATAAAATGCTGAGGCTTTGAAGTGATAAGTTGTGCAAGATGATCTTAGAGGGACAGGGATTATACTTCACAGTTTTGCAAACTCTCATGCATATGACTTAATTTTGCTTTTTATAAACAGATTCAACTCTGAGCATACCTGAGGCTATATGTGCATTCCCATGGCATGCTGAGGACTGCTGCAGACTCTGCAGCTATCCCCAGCACATTCGCTTCAATCCGAGGCTGCATTTATGAACAGACAAGAATGACTTACATGTATAAATGGCTGTACACATTTGTGTATTACTACAGTTCATACAAAATGTGTAAATGAACCTGAATTTATGTGAAACAATTTAATACCACCATAGCATGTGTATGCCTTCTGTGGAAGGTCAGGCACCGGGCTGGCAACTCAACACCGTAAAACTCCACTGCCAGTCATGAGCAGACAGGTGATCTGCTTTGGCGACCCCTAACTGGGAAAAAGCCAAAAGAAGAAGAAGAAGAAGTTTAATACCACCATAATAATTTGTGATTTCTAGAGTTAGGTGGCAAATGAGTTAAGAAACAATGGACATTTTAAGGTAAGAAAAAAAATAATAGAAATATTCCAAATTAATAAGAAACACTTCAAAATAGTATAAAATTAGTGAGTTCACTTCAAAAAGTATGCATTACTGTTATTATGGGCATATTATAATCCCTTTAGTGAATATTGTGAAGCTGTCATTTGTAAATGGAAAATCATTACAGCAGCAGCAGTGGAAATGATTAGTGATCACTGAGAAAACTATTTACTTTGGTGTCATTTAGTGACTGTGCATACATATGGTTGAACTGTAGTGTTTTAATTGTGTTGTACTGAAGTAGTTAGGATATGTTGTTGCTGAACATACATGTGTCTTTACTTGGAGATTTCTGAGTGTGACTGAAGAATGAAAAATGACAGTATTATGAATACATGACAATGACTGGGGCTAAGGGAAGGATAAAGTTTTATTTAAAAAGAGATTGCTTTACTGTTCTGAATGTATTTATGATACTGCAGACATTAGTATAGCACAACATTACTTGGCTGTGGACTTGCATGTGTATGTAATGATGGAGTTTGTGTTACCTAACATTTTTATAGGAGAATGACAGACACAATTAATTGTTATGTTGTTTGAGTGATGATTACATCAAAAGTTTTTTGTGTATGGCTGTGGGATTTTTTTTCATGTGCAGAAATCATAATGCTGTGCCTGATTTCAGGGAAATCCCTGGTTTTGACTCCAGTTTTAGCTATGTTCTTCTTAATCCTTCCTAAAACAGGTGACTTTCTGAAGGCAGAGAAAGGACAACTTCAGCCATGAGAAAAAAATCACATCCTCGTTCTAGCCCTTAGGGCGTATAGCAAACATCTGTATGGTAAAGGGTAATCCAAACAAGCTGAGGAGACAAAAGCATTGAATCAAGTTGTCCTGGACATCAATGCAGTTGTTGGAAGAAACCACACATTATAATAGTGCAAGAAGAGAGCAAATTATATGGTAGTATGTGTTAGAGGCAAGGCGAGGCAGAATGCAATCACCTGTATCAGTACTAGGGGGACCTCCAACAATTATCCTACTAATACCAGATGAGGAATACCTTCTCTCTATCCATGGTGATTACACACACAGGAGATGATGGCACTGGAATAATCAGAGGGGGTGTGGACACTGGCTATTACCAGCATCTGCAGCAGCAACATTTGTCTGCGCAGGAAGGTTGGTTTAAAAACAGTATCATGTATTTATATGAGAAATGAATGCTGACATGGAATGATTACATTAAATACATGACTATTAGCAGGTGAACCTTCTGTATCTATATAGAATGACAATGAAGGCAGTATGCATGGTAAGTGTCGCCCACACCATCTTAAGAAGCACACAGTGGTATATGCTGTTTCTTTATTAGTTGTTGTTGTTGTTGTGTCTTTCGGCTTTTCCTGGTTAGGGGTCACCACAGCGGAACTCCGGTCCGCTAATGATTGGCAGTTGATTTTTATGTGCTGAGTTGCCAGCCCTAATGTGCAACCTTCAGTGAAGGTACACCCATTCACGCATGTCTCCATGCAGAAGACGCTCTAGCGGAGAGTCGAACCGGTCAGCGTCTTACTGTGAGGCGACAACGCTACTGCAGCACCACCACCACAGATGCTGTTTCTTTATTAGTAAAGTTTTCAAGACATTTTTACAGGGTCAGCAGAAAAAACAGACAGTTCCACTATACCAATACATTTGGAGGATATCAGCAGCAGAATGGCTGTTGAAGATGATGATGATAATAATAATAACATAGTTATATTTATGAGGTAGCCTGAGGAAAGTGGCTCGCAGTTACCAAATTTAATGTCAAGATCAAACACTCCATTACCTGTTATTAACTCTGCAGGAAGTGACAATCCATCACAAAGTCAAGCACATGCTGACATTACAATCATACTTGTACAAGAGGATAACCCATGCACCCCCTACACCAGTATCTCCAAACCCAAATAAGCACATTCAGGATGATGGCAGACATTCAGAGGGAGCAGTGTCCACAGTGACACCTTTACAAAGGGGAACCAGGTGCAGGAATTTGTTATAGCTGCCTGAGGAAGCACACAAAGCACTGGCTCTCCAGCAGCAAATGTGCCACAGCATTGTTAGGGCTTAGAACACTGCCACAGAGAATCAGCTGGAAATTGTTAAGAGTCCTCCAGGGTATGTGAGAGGATTTCCAGCACTACTTGGAAATGGCACAGAGTAGGGATAATGCCATGATCATGTCATGCAATATGGTGGCACATCAAGCAATGGTGGCCACCTCCATTCGTACACTAGGTAGGACTTACCAGATTCAAGCTGGAGTTAGTCTTTTGAGGGGAAGAGGGCGGGATACTGTCCAGGCAGATCACATGAAACTGCAAGTGCTTCTCAAGAAAGTACTATAATGAGCCAGGGGGAGCAAGTACAACAGATTTCATGTAGGCCAAATCAGCGTTCATCTACACCTAACAGAACCTCTCATTAGAGGTCCTGATCATGGTCCTGCAGCACTGTCATATCAGTGTCTGCAGGATCACCTGCATCTAGTAGGTCACAACACTGGACCAACATAGCAGCTAGCTCTCATGGCAGCTTCTCTTCAAAATCACTTGGACCAGCACCCAGCCTATCTTTAGGATATGTGTATGACACATTTGACCTTACCTACTGTGAATCAAGTGGGCGTGGGGGGGCTTATGACACTTTTCAACAGTATGCTTTTCATTGATGTAATGGTACTGCTTAAAACCTCATTGAACTGTGGAAAGAAATATATATATCATAAGATTGCAGTGATTAACAGTATCAATGCTGTATGCACTGACATTGTTACAGCTGCCAGTTACCTACAACTTCAAAGTAGTAATACACAAATTTTTGGGGAAACATTAATAATAAAATTATAGATTAAAATGAGTATCCTGACATGTAAACAAACACTGTTGCCATTTCACTATCTCCACTGCATAAGTGATGATGTTTTTTATCTCTGAGATCAAAAAGTATTGTGTATGACAAAATAAAAAAGCTGAAGTGCAGTACCTCAACAGATAACATACTTCAAAGTATTAAAAGTATTAAAAACATTGTATAATAAAAAAGCAATATGATATATTTTCATTCAAATGCAAGGTATGAACTTGTGTTAAATACTGAATTAACACCTTTTATTCATTGAACCACTTGAGGACATTCAGAATGTGCATACTTAGGTAAACCACCTCACTAGAATTTATTGTGCAAAACACCTAAAAATTAGAAAAGACAGAGCAAGAGAAAAAGGGGGAGGGAGACAAAACAAAGAAAAAATGGTTTAGTATTCAGCAATCCATTCTATCATGAATAACTACTTAAATACAATAGAAAAAAGTTGCCATCAAAATGACCACTGGGCATCTTACCATGTCAGAAGACATGGTAGAATGAGCTAGTGTGCCATATATGGGGATCATGTGCCCTGCCAGAATACTGGACAGAGACATTGGTGATACATTACACCCTACCTGGTAATTGATGAATAGTAACCCTTCTTATTACGATACCATAATACCATAGTGGTTTGTTTTTGTTGCGTGTTATTATAGAACACTGGTCATGACAATGTTGAATGGTGTCTTACTTAATGCTGAGTGGGCTTTTTTCAGAAACATAAAAGAATGACTGCAGACACTGCCTCCAGGAGAAGAAATGTGATGTAGCTCTTATTCAGAAGATAAAATGAAGGGAAAACATGTTTAGGCAATATATTTGGCTCTCAGGATGTATCCAACTTATCTACTACAGCAAAAAGAGGGGCTTGCAATTTAAATTCATCCTATACTGTGTTGGCTACTTATAGAAAACCAAAGTGATTCAGAGGGTCAATGGGTACCTCATAAGATATAAATCCTTGAAAAGCAGGTCATAATAGGTTCAGTATAGGGCCCCATCTGTGATTCCACCTCCATTTTTGCATCCTTGTTTGCATTCTTGGAGCATTTCAGTTGGCTACATATACCTGACATTTTAAGTGGTGACTTAAAGGTTGTATTAAATTCTGTTATATGTAGATCATGTCCTAGGGCAGAGCAAAAATGTATATAAAGGCTCAGAAAATACTGATCCCTTATTTTTATGAGTTATAATTGAAAGATACCATGATAACTATGTCTACTAGAGCCAGGCTACATTTTTACTACCCCATCTAGTGGTAATGGCAGCCGACAAGATTATATTCTTTCTTTATCTGCTCGGATTCCTTCACTGCTCTCTAGTCAAACACCCCTATGTCCCTTTTCAGACTATTTAGGCTTATAACTTACCCTAGTATGGGAAGCCCATACATCTCATTCTGACAAAATGTTGAGGATGGAACCCCTCATTCTTTCAGACCAATCTTCAACCAGCTTTATACAACATGAGGTGGAAAATTTCATATCTCACACTCCCTTTTCTTAAATGCTCCATTTACTTGGTGGGAGACCTTTAAATTCATCCTAAAGGATATATGTACAGCTGCTAATTCACAATATCTTGGAGAACTGGACGATCACACTGCAGATTTGGAATCCCATGTCTCAACTCTATTTGCATAAGTGTGACACTTTAGATTCAAAGAGAAAAACATACAGAGTTATAAGACCCTTAAGCAGGAATTAAACATTCTCTAGTCAGACAGGGCAATCTTATATTTAAAATGGGCAGCCCTTTAAGCATGAGAATCTAGACAAACCTGGTAAACTATTAACATACAAATTACAACACTGAAGAGCTAAAATGAGAAATGAATGTTTAAAAACTGTGAAAAACAAATTCTTAACAAATTCCCTAGACATTAATGAAGATACATTGTTATTCTACTCTTTATAAAATGCCCCAGACAATAAATATTCTACTAATTTATCTGCTGGGTCAAATCTGCTGGAAAAGCTATCTCTCCCTATCTGCAGAACAAAAAAAAATGTGTAAATAAATCTTTGACATCACAAGAAATACTTGTGGCACTAAACTCTACTCTCTCTGGAAAAACACTGAGCAGTGATGGCCTAACTTCCAATCTTTATAAATTACTGTCATTGTAGTTAACTCCTTTTCTTGTGAACCTATTTAATGTTTTGCTGGATTAATTCTTTGGTTTTCTTTACTGGGACTTCTTTACCAGAAATGGTTTGTATTTGTGTTTGTTCAACCTATTTAACATCATTAAAGTATAAGGAAACCTGATTTAACAACTAAGAGTCATGCATTATTGTTCTTCCCAAGCCAAGTAAACACTCTATAATTATTAGTAAGTATAGACCTCTCTCTTCAATCAACTTTGAAACTAAATTGTATACCAAAGTCTTACCAACCAGGCTTAACAAAGTTTTAGATTCCTAAGTTCACCCCTGCCAAGCTGGTTTTGTAAAGTATAGATCCAGCACAGACTATATTCATGACTACTGCTTTATATGCAGGCACTTAAATGATATGCATGTCCTGCAGTAGCTATCCTGGTGAACCTCGAGAAAACCTTTGATTCCATTCAATGGAACTATCTCTGGTCTGTTGTGGCAAGATATAAGTGCTTCATCCATGGTTTACAAGCTTTATACAATTCTCCCTTTGCTTGTGTTGTAACTGACCAGACAATCTCTCACCCATTTTTACTGGATAATGACACCTACCAGGGCTGCCCTTTATCACTGGCACTTCTTTCTGGCTGTTGAACCCCTTGCCACTTTTATTAGGGAGGCATTATTTTTATAGCTGGGAATGATCTGAAATAGAAATGCATATCCTTTTGTTTGCAGATGATTGTCTCTTCTTAACAGAAAACCCTCAAATGATATTCCTATTCCATTAAATATACTCTCCATCTTCTGTTCCCAATCCAGCCTGAAAGTCAATATTAACAAACAATACTTTTCCCAGCTAATGACAGTGCACTCCATTTTCAGTATTCTAACTAGAAGACATACTTACCTTGGTGCAGGCACCCACTGAAATATCTAGGCCTATTTTTATCTCAAGACTTTCCAAATATGATCACATTAAATCTCCAACCCTTTGTGAATTTTCTTGTCCATGAACACTCATAGAAGAAACTCCACCTTTCTTGGTGGGGCAGGATCTTCAAACTCCAAATGCTATTTTGTCCTAAAATTCTATATATTCTGTGGCATATCCATATCTCGCTCTCTAGAAAATGCTTAAGGAAAAGTAAGAAATTTATGTCCCAGTTCATATAGGAGAGGAAGCGTAGCGCTATCCCTAATAATGTGTTATATTTACTTATTTAATTATAGATGGTCAGGCTTACCTGATATATTTCACTTGGCCAAAGTTGCTACATGTCTCTGGATGTTCAGTCTTCCCCTCCTTCTTAATGTGCTGAATTAGAAGCAGAATTATTGGATAGTGCAACACATGCAGCAATCCTTTGTTAAAGGGAGAACCTACTGCCACAGCTGTGGATCTGGTATGTCCAAATGTTGGCAAATAAGGCCCTGAAAAGTTTCTTTACCATTCAGCATGATACTGAACTTTGGGATAAACTTACACCAATCTGAGGCACCCCCAAATTACAAATGAAAAGAAATCAGTACTGTAGGAATCTCAAGACTTTCCAAATATGATCACATTAAATTAAATAAAGGCTTGACATGGGTACACCTGATCCTAGACAGAATTGGAGACAAAAATTGCTTTTCTTTCTTTACATCCTTGCAAAAACTATACTATATAATCTGATGTCCTCTGACTTTTGGAGTTATCTGCAGCTGAGGCATGCCTTTACATCCTCTCCTTTTTAATGCTGTACACTGAGAAATGTAATATAGATGATGTGTAGGATATCTGCAGTGAGCAGCTTATGCAACTGTATCTGTAAATAAAACACGTCCGTCAACATAAAAGGTACCCTGAGGGGCAGGTAGTGACAAATGACACAATCCTATAAATGAAGTTAAGGAGAAAACATTCATATACATACCAGACTACTGTTAAATGGAGTGAAATAAGCTTATGTTAATAACTTATCTAATGTTCTGTGCTTTCATCCTTCAAATTCATACAAGGTGTAAAGGGTGGATGGAGTTTGAATCCCACTGCTGCCACCAGATTTATGATGGTTGGGATACAAATTGTACTGCTGCCATCAAATATGTTACAGACAGGATTACAGACCTTAAATCCTGTACCAATGTTACCAATATAGCAGAAGTTATAGAACTCAAATTTGAGCCACTGCCAGTGGGTTATAAGCTTTAATAACTAATGGCAAAATTCATCTTAGCGCCACGGGTTGTGCCTGACACCTGTTACATTCCTAATAATCTTTGCACTGCAAGCTTTAGAACATCTGCAGAACAGGGTTATAATCACTGACTAGAAACAAAGGCTTCATGTATTGGTTATTCTTCCAATGAGCTAAACAACATTTAAATTTTGATAGCTGATGGCAAAACAGTTTCTGTTTTCAAAAGGATGAATACCAGGTTACATCAATGCTGTGTGGATACCCTTCACTAATGAACAAAGACATCAGTAAGAAGATTTTATAAATGAGCAAATAAAAAAAATTCCATACAGATAGTCTGGTGACAGAAAAGCTGCAACTGCATCTGAATTTGTTACTTACAAGCAATTATGGTAAATGGATAAGCTGCTATGTTTGTTTCAGTTATTATCTGTATATGTGCCATTGAATCTGGATGCTTAGAATATTGTAAGCCTGATAAGTATACATCTGATAGAGCTTCCTTATGTTTTATTCCATTACACTTTATTTAAATTGATGGCAGTCTAGCTCTTATGTTCCATTTTTGTAATTGGTGGCACTCCAGCTCCACCCATTTTCAATATTATTAGTATTAGATTAGACTTGTACCATTTTATTCTAGTTTTATTACTATTTTAGTGACAGGCATTCTGGGCATGTTTTATTGACAATGACGGTGCCCCTATAGGCATGGTTAGCTAGGCTATGGGCTGGGTTTGCTACTGCACATCTTAGGGACTATTACACTACTCACTAACTCAACTGTGTACATTTTTAAATCTATAACAACATGCATCATCTGTGATAAGTAACCAAACAATTCTGAGGCAGCTTATGGGATGATGACAGAATACAATAGTACCAAACTATCATGGTAAAATTTTCTTGCCCTTGCCAGAAGTCAAAGTCTGTCACCACCAAACTTGAACATTCCTGTGCAACTTATGTCCCAGAAGATTTAACTGTTGTTTTAGTTATCTTTCCAAAACTGCATAATACAAAATGTCAGTAACGCCAGGGTAACTTTTACGTCAAATTAAGGAAACTTAAACCCTAAGATTCAAAGAAATGCTCACTGCTCATGCCTAATTGCCCAATACAGGTTGGTCAATAAGCATGATGTTAAACAAATGTGATTTAGATACAGGTATGGCTGCAATGAAAAAGACCTTATTATTGGCTGAATACCATGAGTCTGAATTAAACACTAGTTGTTTCAGACATAACCGTGTTAATGTTCTCCCTAGATGCCAATGCATCATGGCAGTAAAGTCACTCCCCTAACACACACACACACACACACACACACACACACACACACACACACACACACACACACACAGACACACATTCACACACCTATGCACTCATACAAACATGCATATTCGGACACCTATGCACTCACACACACACACACACACACACACACACACACACACACACACACACACACACACACACGCGCGCACACACATTCATACACTTATGCACTCATACACACACACACACGCACACACACACACACACACACACACACACACACACACACACACACACACACACACACACACACACACACATTCAGACACCTATGCACCCACACAGACACATACCCATCAACAATGAAGCCACCCTCCCCTGTGCTTGCTCACACTCACATTAACACTTTGAGGCATAAACCAACACACATACATTCAGACTCCACATTCTTTACCTAACTCCCCTAGTGCAAAAATTCAGGTAGACTCATATTTACACACACACACACACACACACACACACACACACACACACACACACACACACACACACACACACACACACACAGTCATGCCCCTAAAGGCACACACACACACACACACACACACACACACACACACACACACACACACACACACACACACACATACACACACACACACACACACACACACACCCTCAGTCATGCCCCTAAAGGCATACACACACATACACACACACACACACACACACACACACACACACACACACACACACACACACACACACACACACACACACATATTCAGACACCTATGCACAAGTGCACACACACACACACACACACACATGCACACACGGACACACACACACACACACACACACACACACACACACACACACACACACACACACACACACACACACACACTAACACTCCCAATCTCATGTCTTCACTGAAACATCTGCTGATATAACCTCCCCATATCCAGTCAGATACTCTTAAAACATGTGCCTTTGAATAATTTAAGAAACTAACAATGTTTTCCAGAGATTAAATCAGTAAATGAGACATTTCCAACAAACTCTAGCAATATTAACAGTGCAAAATAAATGTAGTAGTCAGGATTATATAGACAATTAATATAATGCAAGTTATTACTCAAAGTTCAGTAAAAACTATTCTTGACATTAAAAATAAGTATATAGATTTATTCATTGAATTTTAATATTCTGCAGTTAAAACAATAAAATACTCCAGAAAATGAATTCTGCAGATGTTTCATTGACAATCCTGATGTTTCAGTCTGAATTTAGACTTTTAGACTGTGGGAGTTGGGGAATTTGTTGGGAGTGTCTGAAACTGGGACTTTTAATTTTACATGTCTAGGTGGTGCAGGAGGTGGGATTTCAGCATGAAAATTAAATGTTCTGCACATCTTTAGGATACATGAGAAACCTGTTTAACAGACCCCGTAACTTCTGTCCAATACAGCAAGCATTTTATTGCAATAAAGGTAACTTGTTCTTTGCATCCCATAATGACATGGAGCAGAAAATGGATGCATTATTTCAATGTCATTATTTAAATGTCTTCTCTAAGCTGAGTTTATGATATTTACATTTTTGACACATTTTGGTGTAGAGATACACATCAGTTAATTGGATTTTCTGTAATAGCATTGCTGCTTACTGGATTATATTCAGTTTCTTTTATATATTTCTTTTCTTCATTTCATAACACTGTCTTGTGTTATTCTCTAAATTCTCCACTGCATAGGATCATAAGAGATTACTAGGCTATCCACCCGGACGTCATTTCAAGCATAGCTGTTTCATCCCAGTATAGTACCATAGATATGCAAGTCAATACCCAGGAGTGAATTTAGTAATGACTGCCCATGTCCAGGAGGGTTATGGGCACTATCCCTCATAAGGCTTTACAATGCGCCATCCACTCATCCAGGTTCCTTTTGAACAGTGTCATACAGGTGCTCTGTTACACATGCGGCAGTTGCTGGGAGACAAATCTGTCCTTCCAGCATGTCCAATTTAAGTCACAAGCTGTATTTAGTTGGCTTAATAGGTCACAGCTCACTAGCAGTATATCTTAGACTGGAGAAGTGCTAAGGATGAGGGTTACACTAATGTGCTACAGCTGTATCTAAGGGAAAAATCATCACATTTATCTGTCTGGCTATGGCACACAATTGCACAGTAGTGCATGGTGTAGCACAATCCGCAAACATGCAGAAACCTGCTCAAATGCAGGGCTTAAATACCAGAAGCTAAAAACTTGAAAAAAAAAAATAAGGACCAGTGAAGATGCTTACTCCAAGCCCTAAACCAACCACCCTTCCAGTCAGCACACTTCTCTCACTAGAGTGCAGAAGGGCCCTTTCCAATCAAAGATACCCTGTAAAATATGCTCAGAACAAACAGCCACTACAAGCAGATTCGGATGGAGCAAACCTGTATCTGGACTATGCTGCAGCTACTAGCTGCCCTTGTTCCAGTGGGAAACACTAGAGTATGTTTAACACAGCAGAAAATAGCAGTGAGACACTAAAAGAATGTTTTAAACAGCAGAGGAACAGCAAAGACTAAAGAATGTTTACAACAGCAAGCAAATCAGTCATATTAACACTGCTTGGTGGGAAAACCAGAAGAAGCAGAAGATCGCTTTGCAACAGTGAAAAGTACCAGCAAATACTTAACAAACAGCGAAAATAGCAACAAGAGTTTTGCAAATAGTGAAAACAGCAATAAAATATGATTTAACAGGCACAGTGAGGCAGACAATTGCAGTACAACAATGCAGTTTAGTATTTAAATACAGGAGCGCCTTCTGTGTGGAGTCTGCATGTCCTCCCCGTGGTCGAGTGGCATTCGAAAGACATGCGTAAATGGGCGTGCCTTCGTTGAAGCTTGGGGATAGAGCTGGCACCTCTGCCCCGTAAAAATCTACTGCCAATCATTAGTGGACCGGAGTTCTGCTGTGACGACCCCTAACTGGTTAAAGCTGAAAGAACTTCTCTTCCTTTCCTACATCATCTTACATTATCCTGCCATTGACAATCACTTTTTATACTTCTTTTTAAATTCAGTACTCCATTCACACCAGTTTTTATAGAAGTCCTTCATAGTTATTTGATCCTATCATAATTGCAATACTTCCCACTCTCCAGTTTCATTCCATAATTTCTCATTTATTATTTTTATTCCCTTTCCTATTTTAATGTATTCCCTTTCTTCTATTACCTCCACCCCTATTACTCAGTGGTCTTAAAAACCTGTCACAGCTCTATCACCATTTACCCCAAGCCTTCTGATAATACAAAATTATCAGTTTCAGATCCAAGTGCCCCCTTTTATAAGTCCATAGTCTTTTGTTCCACACAACTAATTTACCACATTTTATCACTTCCTGTATTTTTTATATCTTTCCTTTTCTATTTATATCTTCCCTTTAAATCACAATTAAAGTCCCCTGCAATTTTAATTTTCATATTAACCACCACATAGTCTAATATTTGATGAAACAGATTCTGTTTCCTTGCTCAACTAGTTATAGATGCATATAATGCTATAATTCTATAAGCATGCTCTCTCAACCTCACATTCACAACAGTTAACCTTTTCATCCTTACCGGTATTACATCTAGTATTTTCACAGTTTTTACACAACACTGCCTCTCCAGAACAATGTTCCATATTATATTTCCACCCCAATTTTTCTGTTTGCAGTTTTTCTTCACTTGTCAGGAATCTTACATCCTCTAACATAGTAACAACCCCATCACATTTACCACACAATTCTAGTATCACTTTCCTTCTTACAGTATTAATAATACTGTTCATATTTACTAAAAGTACTCTAAAATTGTTGCTTTTTCTTTTTAGGTTTAGGGAAATATTTTTAGTTTTTTTTCTTATTTTTATTCTTTCCCCAATTGAATGTTTATCCTGGCTTTATGTACAAACAATCATTGAACCTCAGGATCATATTTTTCACTTGCTAGAGCTTCAAAACACTTATTAGTAGTCCCTTCTGCTGACCTCTCTTCCTGCAAGCACTCTTACCTCCTTTTCCCCTCCATTTGTTTCTTCTGATATATATTTTTTTCTTTACTTAGTTCACCCTCATCCCATCCTCTTGTCCTTTCTTGTATATGTTTTCTTCCCTTTCACCTTATTTTTTTATTATCTACTGTTTGCTCTTGACAATCCATCCAAACGTGTTTCTTTTTTACACAACCTACATTTAGGCACACATCTTTTTGCTGTATGTCTTTCTCCTCATATGAGTTACATTGTACCTTGTCACAATCATTAATTAAATGAGAAAAGTCCCCATAAAAGAAACATGATTTAGGCTGCCCAGCATATCTTAATGTCCCTGAATGACCAGCCACAAAAACAACACTTGGCAAGTTTTTGACCAGTTTTTTTCACATTTCAAAACAACTTCCAACTTCCACCCTTCATTCCATACGTTCCTTTTATCTCTAACTTTCACAGTTTCATACAGACCCTACATGCATTTTTAACATTGTAGTTTTCCACTTCATCAGTTCTAAACTGCAAAGTAACTTTTTTTAACATTTATGTTGCTACCAGAAAACAAATAATTGTTCCACAGATAAATGTCCTTTTTGTTACACAGTTCCATAAATTTCATCAGTCCAACAGTTTCATATCTTAAGTCACAAAAAATATCTGACCCAGTGTATATAAACGACCAAATTTCTTGAGCTTTAAAACTGAGCACAATTACCAAATTGTCCCATACATAATACCTGTCTATTACAGTCCCATTTTTGTTGTTTTTTATTCTTACACTTGGTCTTTTATTTATAAAAACAGTTTTACTTTCAGTTTGTTGCTGCTCTCCATGCTATGTTTTAATTGCATTATCTGCTGCCACAAAAACAGACACCTTCTCAGTCTGTTGCTACTTTCTTCTTTCGCTTTCTGTCACTGCTGCATTCTCTGCTGCCACATCACCTGGTTCCTTTTCCACATTACTGTCCTCAGAACTTCCAAAAAAGTTATCTGCCATCTTACCCCATAAAAAAGCAGAACTATCACCTGGATCATTCTGTTCAATTATTTTTAACAGAAAATCATCTGTAAGCCCTTCTGATGCCAGTTCGTTTATCTGCACCACTTCAGCAGACTTGCTTACCTCCTTTTCCACGTAGACAGGTAAAAATTGCTCATTTTTTTAACATTTACCATACAGGAATCTTTGTTTACATTCTGAAGCTCCATATTGAGCTAATCTTTCTCGAAATCCTTGCTTTCCACCTACAAACTCTTCATTGCTTTTCTCTTTTCCTCCATGCTGCTACCCTTAGGCATCTTCCTGGCTGCTGTAGGAGCCCTTCAGCACTGGCACCATTGTAGAAGCTCCAACGAGTTGGGGTTCTTTATTTAGCTACAAAAATAACTCTTATTTACAAAATATTTACAAATATTTACATGTATATATATATATATATATATATATATATATATATATATATATATATAAATATACACATCTGTTCACACATGCTCATAAGTCCTTTACAATCTTGCTAAATTTTCATCCCTATTAGGCCCCCACTCCTTTTTCCATAACCACCATCTGATTTTATTTAATATTGTTGCTAAAATCCATTAACCATTAAATATAATTTCATTTATTCTTTCATTCCATATAACCCATATAATATAAAATAACTTTTTATTTATTCTTTTAACATATTATTTACGTCTGTTCTTCTAATATTCATATTTAATTATATCCATGTATATTTTATCCACGTTTTATATCTTCAAAAAATCTTCTTTACATAGTTTTCCTTATAACTGTGTTACTCTTTTACATTTCAAAAACACATGCTCCGTAATTTCTACTCCTTCACAATGTAATCACGTTTCTTTTTGTATGGCATATTTTCCTTTTACTTGTAATGTATCTATTACGAGTCCCAACAAAAAAATCTTGACATTCTACTTTCTGATTATTCAATTTTCATCTTATTTTTATAGCTTAATTTTTTTCATCTGTTAGATTTTCCCATGGATTTACATAGTAATGTTTTATCATTACATTCTTATACCATACTTTTCTAATTTTTTTCTATACCACCAATTTTTATTTTTGTACAAAAATATTTTTTTCTTGGTAACATTTTATTTCTTCATTTATATACTGTTTTTTTCTCTTTTACACTTTTTTACCATACCTCTAAACTTATCATACTTATATTTATACAGTATTACTACTAATCTCTCATCTTTTTCATTTATCCACCTTAACACTTTGCACAAATTTAATGAAGCAGTGTATACCACTAAGTTAATTAACCCTAAACCTCCTTCTTATTTATTTACATACAAAACTCCTCTTTTTACTGGGTTTAATCTAGAACCCTATATAAATGAAAAATAAATATCTGCAATAATTCCATTTCAAATACTGTTGGCAACATAAATACATTTGCTAAGTATGCTATTTTCCCATCAGTACTGGATTTATTAAATAAGCCTTTTTTCTGTATGACAATTTATATGTTCTCCAGAAAAGACGTCTGCTTTATTTCTTCTCTTGTTTTTTTTTCCCATTGATTTTTACTTACATCTTTTCCCCCAAATTTTATACCTAACACAGAAATTGTATTCATTGTGAAATATATACCACAGATCTTTACTACATCATCTAAACTTTACTTTTCTCTGTAATTAAAGCCATCCCAATCATCTCTAGGCACTAATTTGTGCAAATTATTACTTCTTTTATCCAAATTTTATTTTTTGCAATTATTATATCATCTGCATATGTTAACAGAAATGGAATTCTTAAACCTTCAGGTTTTATATACCATGCCTCCCACATCCTTTATGTTGTAATTTATTTCATATACTATCACATTCATAACTAATACCAACAGTCTACAGCTCATTGGACATCCCTCCTGCACCATTCTTCATATGTACCTCTTCTTGGCTTACCCAGTCATTTACAAATATTTTTACTTTATTATTATTATTATTATTATTATTATTATTATTATTATTATTATTATATTTTATTTGTTTGCAGTTAAAAGCATTCTGTATCTTTACAAATCTTTATCTGTTTACAAACTTTCATTTTGTGGCTTTCTCTAGTGTTTACTGTCTGTAGGCTATTTTTTTTGTCCCCACCCTCCCCCCCTCCCAGTTGGTGTCTTGCTGTTATACTTGGTGGCTTTGCAGTGGCCCACACCTACTGTAAATCTGATCTGGGACACTCCTCCCAGTCTAGTGTCATTAGCTCATTCTACCTAATACAGAGAGAACATTTGATAAGGCCTTCTGTTTCTCCTTTTTCCCTTTCAAAAAAAAAAATTTTTTTTTTCTTTGCCTGAATCTCCTTGTGTCCTGACTGTGCTTCTCAAACATTTTGGAAATATAGAGTATATTTCAGAGCATTTATTATAACTGTAATTGCCTTAATATTGCTACACCTCAAGTGCTCTAGGTTGCACTGCATCTGAAGTGTTTGTATGTTTTAGCTGCTTTTCTGCATATATAGACTTCTCTGTATATGTAGACTAGCTACTTATTCTGCTGTGTTACTTCCTCTTAAATCGTTTTTCAGTTGTGCACTTGCCTTGCTTCATTTAAAAAAGTTTTAAATTGCTAATTTTGTAGAGTTTTAATTGCATTTACTGTCTAGGACTACACACTCAAGTGTGTTAGCCTTTTCTGTGTTTATTAACTCTATTATTGCATTGTTTAGCCTGTTTC
The DNA here is from genome assembly GCF_019279795.1 of Protopterus annectens. NCBI lineage: Eukaryota > Metazoa > Chordata > Ceratodontiformes > Protopteridae > Protopterus > Protopterus annectens. The sequence goes on from NC_056731.1 coordinate 218,877,020, forward strand.
AACAACAAAAAAATACTATCTTGTTTGCTCGTTTCCTACCTTTTCTAGCCAGTCCATATCCCAAGCTTTGCTTGTCTCAGGACTTTATTTTCTGTGCTCAGAGCTATCCAGACCTTGCATTGGTAGAGGGAAGTCCTACTGCCTACCAGTGGGACTGGTGAGCATTGTACTGCCTATCTAACGCTAGAGGAGTGGTTTCCAGCTCTGAAATTGTAATTTTATTAGCCTTTTGGGCTGATTTCTATCCCTTTCAACTTTCTGGCTTAAAAACGCACGTGTTTGCATATTTTTCACATCGTGCAGCACTGCAAAGCTACAGTTAAAATATTCCAGGTGCCAGAAAGTCTGCTCTTCAAATTTTCCCTTAAAACTAGCTGGTTTCTCAGTAGTAGCACTAAAATCAGTTGCTGGGAGACAAATCTGTCCTTCCAGCATGTCCAATTTAAGTCACAAGCTGTATTTAGTTGGCTTAATAGGTCACAGCTCACTAGCAGTATATCTTAGACTGGAGAAGTGCTAAGGATGAGGGTTACACTAATGTGCTACAGCTGTATCTAAGGGAAAAATCATCACATTTATCTGTCTGGCTATGGCACACAATTGCACAGTAGTGCATGGTGTAGCACAATCCGCAAACATGCAGAAACCTGCTCAAATGCAGGGCTTAAATACCAGAAGCTAAAAACTTGAAAAAAAAAAAATAAGGACCAGTGAAGATGCTTACTCCAAGCCCTAAACCAACCACCCTTCCAGTCAGCACACTTCTCTCACTAGAGTGCAGAAGGGCCCTTTCCAATCAAAGATACCCTGTAAAATATGCTCAGAACAAACAGCCACTACAAGCAGATTCGGATGGAGCAAACCTGTATCTGGACTATGCTGCAGCTACTAGCTGCCCTTGTTCCAGTGGGAAACACTAGAGTATGTTTAACACAGCAGAAAATAGCAGTGAGACACTAAAAGAATGTTTTAGACAGCAGAGAAACAGCAAAGACTAAAGAATGTTTACAACAGCAAGCAAATCAGTCATATTAACACTGCTTGGTGGGAAAACCAGAAGAAGCAGAAGATCGCTTTGCAACAGTGAAAAGTACCAGCAAATACTTAACAAACAGCGAAAATAGCAACAAGAGTTTTGCAAATAGTGAAAACAGCAATAAAATATGATTTAACAGGCACAGTGAGGCAGACAATTGCAGTACAACAATGCAGTTTAGTATTTAAATACAGGAGCGCCTTCTGTGTGGAGTCTGCATGTCCTCCCCGCGGTCGAGTGGCATTCGAAAGACATGCGTAAATGGGCGTGCCTTCGTTGAAGCTTGGGGATAGAGCTGGCACCTCTGCCCCGTAAAAATCTACTGCCAATCATTAGCAGACCGGAGTTCTGCTGTGACGACCCCTAACTGGTTAAAGCTGAAAGAACTTCTCTTCCTTTCCTACATCATCTTACATCATCCTGCCATTGACAATCACTTTTTATACTTCTTTTTAAATTCAGTACTCCATTCACACCAGTTTTTATAGAAGTCCTTCATAGTTATTTGATCCTATCATAATTGCAATACTTCCCACTCTCCAGTTTCATTCCATAATTTCTCATTTATTATTTTTATTCCCTTTCCTATTTTAATGTATTCCCTTTCTTCTATTACCTCCACCCCTATTACTCAGTGGTCTTAAAAACCTGTCACAGCTCTATCACCATTTACCCCAAGCCTTCTGATAATACAAAATTATCAGTTTCAGATCCAAGTGCCCCCTTTTATAAGTCCATAGTCTTTTGTTCCACACAACTAATTTACCACATTTTATCACTTCCTGTATTTTTTATATCTTTCCTTTTCTATTTATATCTTCCCTTTAAATCACAATTAAAGTCCCCTGCAATTTTAATTTTCATGTTAACCACCACATAGTCTAATATTTGATGAAACAGATTCTGTTTCCTTGCTCAACTAGTTATAGATGCATATAATGCTATAATTCTATAAGCATGCTCTCTCAACCTCACATTCACAACAGTTAACCTTTTCATCCTTACCGGTATTACATCTAGTATTTTCACAGTTTTTACACAACACTGCCTCTCCAGAACAATGTTCCATATTATATTTCCACCCCAATTTTTCTGTTTGCAGTTTTTCTTCACTTGTCAGGAATCTTACATCCTCTAACATAGTAACAACCCCATCACATTTACCACACAATTCTAGTATCACTTTCCTTCTTACAGTATTAATAATACTGTTCATATTTACTAAAAGTACTCTAAAATTGTTGCTTTTTCTTTTTAGGTTTAGGGAAATATTTTTAGTTTTTTTTCTTATTTTTATTCTTTCCCCAATTGAATGTTTATCCTGGCTTTATGTACAAACAATCATTGAACCTCAGGATCATATTTTTCACTTGCTAGAACTTCAAAACACTTATTAGTATCAGTCCCTTCTGCTGACCTCTCTTCCTGCAAGCACTCTTACCTCCTTTTCCCCTCCATTTGTTTCTTCTGATATATATTTTTTTCTTTACTTAGTTCACCCTCATCCCATCCTCTTGTCCTTTCTTGTATATGTTTTCTTCCCTTTCACCTTATTTTTTTATTATCTACTGTTTGCTCTTGACAATCCATCCAAACGTGTTTCTTTTTTACACAACCTACATTTAGGCACACATCTTTTTGCTGTATGTCTTTCTCCTCATATGAGTTACATTGTACCTTGTCACAATCATTAATTAAATGAGAAAAGTCCCCATAAAAGAAACATGATTTAGGCTGCCCAGCATATCTTAATGTCCCTGAATGACCAGCCACAAAAACAACACTTGGCAAGTTTTTGACCAGTTTTTTTCACATTTCAAAACAACTTCCAACTTCTACCCTTCATTCCATAATTCCTTTTATCTCTAACTTTCACAGTTTCATACAGACCCTACATGCATTTTTAACATTGTAGTTTTCCACTTCATCAGTTCTAAACTGCAAAGTAACTTTTTTTAACATTTATGTTGCTACCAGAAAACAAATAATTGTTCCACAGATAAATGTCCTTTTTGTTACACAGTTCCATAAATTTCATCAGTCCAACAGTTTCATATCTTAAGTCACAAAAAATATCTGACCCAGTGTATATAAACGACCAAATTTCTTGAGCTTTAAAACTGAGCACAATTACCAAATTGTCCCATACATAATACCTGTCTATTACAGTCCCATTTTTGTTGTTTTTTATTCTTACACTTGGTCTTTTATTTATAAAAACAGTTTTACTTTCAGTTTGTTGCTGCTCTCCATGCTATGTTTTAATTGCATTATCTGCTGCCACAAAAACAGACACCTTCTCAGTCTGTTGCTACTTTCTTCTTTCGCTTTCTGTCACTGCTGGGACTGTGAGCATTGTACTGCCTATCTAACGCTACACCTCAAGTGCTCTAGGTTGCACTGCATCTGAAGTGTTTGTATGTTTTAGCTGCTTTTCTGCATATATAGACTTCTCTGTATATGTAGACTAGCTACTTATTCTGCTGTGTTACTTCCTCTTAAATCGTTTTTCAGTTGTGCACTTGCCTTGCTTCATTTAAAAAAGTTTTAAATTGCTAATTTTGTAGAGTTTTAATTGCATTTACTGTCTAGGACTACACACTCAAGTGTGTTAGCCTTTTCTGTGTTTATTAACTCTATTATTGCATTGTTTAGCCTGTTTCAACAACAAAAAAAATACTATCTTGTTTGCTCGTTTCCTACCTTTTCTAGCCAGTCCATATCCCAAGCTTTGCTTGTCTCAGGACTTTATTTTCTGTGCTCAGAGCTCTCCAGACCTTGCATTGGTAGAGGGAAGTCCTACTGCCTACCAGTGGGACTGGTGAGCATTGTACTGCCTATCTAACGCTAGAGGAGTGGTTTCCAGCTCTGAAATTGTAATTTTATTAGCCTTTTGGGCTGATTTCTATCCCTTTCAACTTTCTGGCTTAAAAACGCACGTGTTTGCATATTTTTCACATCGTGCAGCACTGCAAAGCTACAGTTAAAATATTCCAGGTGCCAGAAAGTCTGCTCTTCAAATTTTCCCTTAAAACTAGCTGGTTTCTCAGTAGTAGCACTAAAATCTGAACCCCTGTGACTAGCACTTGCTCTAGAACCTGCTGGAAAGCACTAGGAAGCCTGAAACAGATACAAGCACTCAGCTCTCCTTGTCAAGAAGGAGAAATTAATCATAGGCACTAAACAGCGTGTAATTGCAAAGTACCTTGCAAAGGTAAGGGAAAACAGCTCTTAAACTTTACATAAAAGCACCTAAACAGGCATGTCCAAGGGTCAGCTTCCGGTGTTTTCTCCTGTCCACCTGGTGAATCTGGGCATACTGGGGCAATGCGGCAACTGCCTCATGTACACAGACAATCCTCTCCTCCTACCACCCAACACTACAACCTGCGTGAGATGCACTTACATAGCCAAACTGGAAGCAAAGCTCTCTCCAGCCAAGATTGTGCTAGACAGTCAAGAGGAGAAGGTTAACACCTGCATCACACCTCAAGCAACTCATAGCCCTTCAAAACCCACACCATCAACACCCACACATAGCAACACTAAACCCACATATGCAGAGGCCCTTAACATTAGCCTGCCCAAGCAACAAGGACCTCCGAAGCCGAAACGCAAACAAACACCAGTCACAACCAAAATGACACATAGCTCACAACACCAATGTGCCACCCAACAACAGCCCCTAAGGCAAGACAATGTACCCAACACTTTAGTCATAGGTGACTCTATAGTCAGGCACACTGATGTCCAACTCACCAGACTGAACAAGGAGAAAATTACAGTCAGCTGCCTGTCAGGTGCCAGGATCCGCCACATAACGCATGCACTCAAGTCACTCCACAACAAGTACAAATACGACTCTGTCATTGTCCATGCCGGTGTGAATGACTTGAGATGTACCTCCCTGGACTACATGAAAAGAGATATGGAAGAGCTCTTGGATCATGTGACCCAGGCAGGTATGACCCTAGCCCTGAGTACCATCCTGCCTTCGCCAAGAATGATACCACAGTATAAGGACAAAATGATTGACTTCAACAATTGGCTAAGCTTTTGGTGTCATTCAAAGGTGATCCAGTATTTGTCTGCCTGGGAAGACATGATCGACAAACCACAATGCTTTGCCAGAGATGGTCTGCACCTGTCACCCCTGGGATTCAGGTTACTGGCTAAAGCTCTTTCCACCCCTATAGTGCCTTTTTTAGGCAAGGTTCAAAGGATAAAACCACCACCATAACAGATAGAAGCAGGCAAAATCTGAAGGTAATGCTACTCAATGCTAGCAGTCTAAACCTCAAAATGCACTCTCTCAAGGCACTCCTAAAAATGGAGAACATCGATATCTGTGCAGTAACTGAGACCTGGTTCAAGGCTCCAGAGAGCATCCCTGCAATACCAGGCTACAATTCTTACCACACTTTTTGGCCACAAAACCAGGACCGAAACACTAAAGGTGGAGGAGTGTCCATATTCACCAAAGGATATTCACACCTCCAGGCTAGTTGCCCAACACAATGCATCTGAAATTCTTCAGGTGCAACTAATACTAGGTAAGACTGCAATCCAAATTGCAGCTTGCTACAGATCCCCAACCATGCCCCACGATTCTCACTACACCTTTCTAAACATACTGGAAAATATTAAGATACAACCAAACACCCTAATACTGGGTGATTTCAACTACCCTGCCATTAATTGGGAAAACTACTCAGGTACGAACTCCTTTTCCCAACGGTTCTTGGAATTCATAAATTCCAACACCCTGGATCAACTAATCCATTGTCCCACCAGGGGCTCCAATATCCTAGACCTGGTCATTACCAACAAGGGAGATAGATGCTCCACACCAGTGGTCACCCCCTCATTGGTCAGATCTGACCATAAGCAAATCACCCTTGACATCCACATCCCACCCCCACCCCCCAGTAAGGAAACCTCCTTAAAAAACTTCTCCAAAGCCAACTTCAAGCTACTGAAGTCAGAAGTGACAAACTTCACAACACCCACGCAGACGGGATCTGGAAGTTCGACTGCAGAATCCTACACTAAGGCACTGTACGAGCACATCCACTCGTGCATGAATCGTGCCATCCCAAATAGAATCAAGATACTCTTCTCCAAAAAAAGTAAGCCATCTGGTGGTCCCCTGCTATAAACAAACTATACAACAGAAGGAAGAAACTGTTGCAAAAAAGTGGAAAATCCCAGGATGCAAAAAACACCCTCACCAGCCTCAGTAAGAAGCTGAGATCCCTCATAAAATCCTCAAAAGCTAGTTACGAAAATAAAATTGCCAAAGATTCCAAAGACAACCACAAGGCATTCGAATGCTATGTCAAGAATCTAAATGGCAATGCTCAGATCTGCTCTGAGTTACAACAGAATGGCATTAAATATACTGATCCCAAGGATATTGCCAACACGATTTAGTGCCAACTTCACCCCACTCTCACCCCCTAAAGGGCCCATCTCAATACCAAAAGATTGCCAAATTCCGATAATCATGGCCACACAGGTAGAAACCGCACTCTCCAAAGCTAGGAATACATCATCCATGGGACCAGATGACATCCCAGGCTGTGTACTACATGAACTACAAAATGAACTGGCACATCACCTAAGTGTCATGTTTAATCATAGCCTCACCTCAGGCTTCATGCCCACTGAGTGGCGCATAGCTACAGTTATCCCGCTCCACAAGGGAGGATCCATCTTGGATCCGGGGAACTACCGTCCCATCAGTCTGACAAGCCTGATTTGCAAGGGCATGGAATGCATTATCATGGAACTTATAAACAAAGACATTGGCAACCTTCAAACACTGGACCCCACCCAGTTTGGGTTTGTGAAGGGCCGATCTTGTCTCCTGAATCTGATTGACTTCTTTGAATCAGTCTCCAGAGCTGTGGACGAGGGTAAGGCAGTCCACACAGCCTATCTGGACCTCACCATGGCCTTTGACACCATCCCCCACTCTGGAATCATAGATAAACTTACTAAGCTGGGCATAAATCCCTATGTCACTCGATGGGTTGCTAACTGGCTTACTGACAGAACCCAGACAGTAAAAGTAGCTGACTCCAAATCCAGCTCCAGACAAGTGACAAGTGGAGTACCTCAGGGTTCAGTCCTGGGACCACTCTTGTTTGGCATCTACTTCTCTGAAGTACAGACCAACATTAAGGGACTCTGGCTAACAAAGTTTGCAGATGACTGCAAACTGGGAGCCATTATTGAATCCCCAAATTATGTGGATATTATACAAAAGGGCCTTACAGAAACAGATGCCTGGTGCCAGAGCCATGGGCTCAAGCTTAATGCCAAGAAATGTATAGTTATCCCCTTTGGAAAAAAACATGTACCCCTGAATTACCACATAGGTGGCAGGACACTAAACATCGAAAGTGTGATGAGGGACTTAGGGACACAGGTGGACAGTGGTCTCACTTTCGATAACCACATTGCCACAACAGTCAGGAAATCCTTCTATGTGGCACACCTCATCACTAAGGGCTTTTCATCCAGAAAAAAGGAGTTCATTGTCCCACTGTACTCATCCCTCATTAGACCCATTATAGAGTATAATGCCCCATTTGGTATGTACCTCACAAGACATCTGCAACAGCTTGAAAGGCCACAGAAATACCTCACTAAAAGAATCACAGGCCTAAAGCAGATGCCATATACTGACCGTTTAAAAAACTCCAGCTATACTCTGTGGCATATCATCTACTCAGAGGCGATCTCTGCTTAACATACAAGGCCATGTCAAACCCTGAGCTGTTGGGCATGCTCCACTTAAAGAAATCCCAATCCCTCAGAGCCACACATTCCATGGATCTAAACCTTGTCATCACAATGAACAAAACATGCTGGAGGGATAGGTTCCTGACCCAGAGACTCCCCATACTCTGGAATAGACTGCCCATACATATCAAGCAGAGCACCTCATTGGCCCTCTTCAAAAGGAACCTTGATGATTGGATGGGAGATAGGAAATTCACCCCGGGGATCATGTCAGTCGCCCTGCTAGACAGGGGCCTGGAGAAGTAAATATTGTGGGAAGAAATAGCCATGGAATTGTTATGGCTAGGCTTTCATAGGCCCTAGGGCCGATAGCCTAGTAGCAACCTATGAACCTATGAACCTATTATTATTATTATTATATGCCGACAGACATAATTTCCTAACTTTCTCACTCATCCAACACTTTATTCTCTTTTTCTGTTAACTTTTTTACATTCCATGTTTTTTCACTACCTTTCTTTTTTCTTTAAATATTTCTTGTACATATTGTACTACACTATTCATAATCTTTTCCTGAATTCTTTCTGTTTCTACTTTTACATATTTAATTTATCTCATTACACTACCATCTTCCTTTACTAATCTGCTTAAGTAACTCAATACTTCTCTTTTTCCTTTTAAAAAATATGTTTTGCTTATATAATATTGTACTTTTCTCGATTTATTTCATATAATTCTTTTTCTTTGTGAAAGTACTTTCTATTATTATGTTCTAAATCCTCCGATACATAGTTATATGTTGTTTTACAGTTTTCTTTCTCTATTTTTCTCACATCATACTGCTAATGTAAAAAGCATGTTTTAATAATTTTTCTTAAATATCATCCACCATTCAGACCATTTTTTATAAAATGTTCTCATAGTAATATGATCTCTCCATAAATTGTGTTAATTTATTTCCTTCTTCACTCCATGCTTTCTCATTTATCATTTTTATTCCTTTGACTTTTTTCTATATTCCTTGCTTTCCTTTATCTCTAGCCATATTGCAAGATGATCAGAAAATTCTGTTTCAACTACCTCCTCTTCTCCTATAAGTATTTCTGTTCTATACATACCCCTTTTGTAAGTTGTAGCCTGTTTACCACAAGAAGAGTGGTTCTTGGCCCAGAAATTGTAGTTTATTGACCATTTGGACAGTTTGTCCATCTCTTTCAACTTTCTGGTTTAAAAGACCACATCTGCGCTTGTTTTCTATTAACTAACCTACTGGGAAGCACAAGAAAGCCTTAAACTGATACAAGCCTTTGTGATTAGAAGAGAGACTTTGGAGTGATTAAGTATCAGTTTTCTGTACTTTCTTGCTGTACTTAACTGTTTTCTGCCTAAACGCCGATTTTCCAGCATTTATTGTGATTTAAAAGCTTGTTCTTTTCACATATTGTACTTATTTGACTGCCTGCACTTTTAAAAAGTCATTTTTTGTTTAAATAATTTGTTTAAATGCTGTAGGCTACAAACTAAAGTGCGATAGCCTTTTCTGATCATTTGAAGTCGTTTAAAGCTGTTTTAAGTGTATTTTTTACTGTTTTTGCCATATCTTTTCAAAAAAACAAACAAAAAAAAAACAAAAACATTCCATGTTTCCCACCTTTCTAAGGTAGTATAGTCCAGTTTTCAGGCTAGTGCTGAATTCAGGGCTGGGTTACAAGTTTCTGAGTTGCCCATACCTTACTTGGATAGAAATAAGTTTCTCTGTTCACCTGTGAGAGAGGGGAGCTTTGAGCAACCTATCTGTTCCTGGAGGAGTGGTTCCAGCCCAGAAGTTGTTAGTTTATTGGCCATTTTGGGCTAATTTCTATCTTTTTCATTTCCCTGCTATAAAAACCGTGTTTGCACAGTTTTGTGTGCCGGGCAGCACCGGTTAGCTAGGGTTAAATTATTCCCGGCTCCACTAAGTCTCCTCGCCAGTTTTCCCCTTGAAACTAGTCTAACTCTCAACCTAAGCACTCAAAAAGCATCTTACAGCCCAGCACTTGCTCAGACCTAATAGCAAGCACTAATATACCTTGACACTGACTGCCCAGCAGGGCAAGGCTCTTTATTCACCCCTCACCAACCAAGAGACTAAGCAGCTCACCCTACTATTCAGGCATGACCAAAGGGCAATTCCAGGTGTATTCTTCAGTCCAGCTGGTGAATCTGGGTATCCTGAGGCAATGTTACAACTGCATCATATACAGAGACAACCCTCTCCTCCTACCACAAAACACTAACATATGCGAGAGATGCAATTATACAGCCAAACTAGAGGCTAAGCTGTCTCCACCCAAGACTGGAACAGACAGTCAAGAGGAGAAGATTAACACTTGCACCACACCTCCAGCCACACATAGACCTGCTAAACCAGCACTGGAAAACAATACACATAAATACACAAAATCATACTCGGATGCTCTAAATAAAAACCTGCAAAAGCATCAGAGACCTCCAAAGCAGACACCCAAACAACCTGCACCTCCCCTCACAAACCAGACAACACATAAAACACAAAATCAGTGTGTTGCACAATCACAGCCCTTAAGGCGAAATAACATACCCAACACACTAGTAATAGGTGACTCTATAGTCAGGCACACTGACATCCTACTCACTAGGCTGGACAAGCAGAAGGTTACTGTTAGCTGCCTGTCGGGAGCCAGAATCTGCCACATAACACAAGCACTCAGGTCACTCCAGAACAAGTACAAATATGATTCTGTCATTGTTCATGTTGGTGCGAATGACCTGAGACGTACCTCCCTGAACTACATGAAAAGAGACATGGAAGAGCTCTCTGATCATGTAGCCCAGGCTGATATAACCCTGAGTAGCATCCTGCCCTCACCAAGAATGATACCTCAGTATAAAGAAAAAATGATCAACTTCAACAATTGGCTAAGCTTCTGGTGTCATTCAAAGGGGATCCAATGTCTGTCAGCCTGGGACGACATGCTCGACAAGCTGCATTGCTTCGCAAGAGATGGCTTGAACCTGTCACCCCTAGGCTTTCAAATACTGGCCAAGGCTCTTGCTGCCCCCACAGTGCCTTTTTTTAGGCAAGGCTCAAAAGTCAAACCCACCTCTGTAAACAGCACAATTAACAAAAAACGGAGGGTTATACTACTCAATGCCAGGAGTTTAAATCTCAAAATGCACATGCTCGAAGCACTCCTCAGTATGGAGAATGTCGACATCTGTGCAGTAACTGAAACCTGGTTCAAGGCTCCAGAGAGCACCCCAGCACTACCAGGCTGCAACTCGTACCACATGTTTCGGCCACAAAACATGAACCGAAACACAAAAGGAGGGGGTGTATACATATTCATCAAGGATACCTACACCTCCATGTTAGTGGCGCAGCATGATACCTCTGAGATCATCCATGTGCAACTAACATTGAGCAAATCTGCAATGCAAATTGTGGCCTGCTACAGATCACCCTTCATGACCAAGGACCACCACTCCACCTTTCTGGAGTCACTGGAAAACATGGAGGTCCTACCAAACACCCTGATATTGGGCAATTTCAATTACCCTACCATTAACTGGGAAAACTACTCGAGTACAAACTCCCAGGCCCAGTGCTTCCTGGAATTCATCAGCTCAAACGCCCTGGATCAGCTGGTAAACTCCCCTACCAGAGGTGAAAACATATTGGACCTGGTCATCACAAACATGGGTGACAGGTGTTCCACACCGGAGGTCAACCCATCACTGGTTGGATCAGACCATAAACTAATCACTCTGGATGCCACACCCCGCCACCACCCCCAACTAAGGAAACTACAGCAAAAAACTTAAAGCAAACTTCACCTTACTTAAGACAGAGGCAGTAAGTTTCACAGCCCCCACGCTAAACGATAATGCTGCCAAGATGCAGAAACCTTTACAAATGCACTCTATGATAACCTACAAGGATGCATGTATCATGCCATCCCTAGCAAAACCAAGACTCACTCCTCTAAGAGAAGGAAACCAGTCTGGTGGACCCCTGCCATAAACAGGCTGTACAATAGAAGGAGGAAACTAGTTCAGAAAAAAGCAAATCCCAAGAAGGAAAGACATCCCTGATCAGTATCAGTAAGAAACTAAGGTCCCTCATAAAATCATTCAAGGCTAACTTTGAAAGAAAAATAGCCAAGGATTCAAAAGATAACCACAAAGCCTTCTTTAGCTATGTTAAGAATCTAAGTGGCAACTCACAGATATGCACTGAACTAGTGCAAAATAGCACAAAATATACTGAACCTACTGATATTGCCAACATCCTAGCAGATAGATTCAGTGTGTAAACTTAACCCCACTCTCACCCCCAAAAGGGCCCACAACAATACCAGAAAAGTGTAATGTCCTGGAAATTACAGATGCACAGGTGAAAACAGCCCTTTCAAAAGTCAAAAACACAGCATCAGTGGGGCCAGATTGTGTCCCAGGCTGCTTCTTGCATGAACTACAGAACAAACTAATCCCCCACCTAAACACTCTGTTCAACCTCAGCCTCTCCACAGGCTACATGCCCATAGAATGGCACACAGCAATGGTTATTTCACTCCACAAAGGAGGGGCCACAACTGACCCTGGTAACTATCACCCCATAAGCCAGACTAGCCTGGTCTGCAAGGCTATGAAGTGCATTAACATGGAACTCATTAACAAAGACATTGGGAACCTCCAAACACTTGACCCGACCCAGTTCGGCTTTGTTAAGGGCAGATCATGCCTACTAAACATGGTTGACTTCTTCGAGACAGTCACCATGGCCATAGATGAGGGAAAGGTTGTTCACACAGCCTACTTTGACCTTGCCAAGTCTTTTGACACCATTCCTCACTCGGGTATTACAGAAAAACTCACCAGCCAGAACATAAATCTCTAAGTCACGAGATGGGTTGCCAACTGGCTTACAGACAAAACTCACACGGTAAGAATAGTGGGCCCCAGGTCCGACTCTAAACCAGTTACAAGTGGTGTCCTGCAAGGCTCGGTCCTGGGAGCCCTTCTGTTTGACATATACTTCTCAGAAGTACAGGCAAACACAGGAGGACTATGGCTAACCAAGTTCGCCGATGACTGCAAACTGGGAGCCATAATTTACTCTCCGGCTTATAAGAACATCCTCCAAAAGGGCCTTACTGAGACGGACACCTGGTGTCAAAGTCATGGCCTCAAGCTAAATGCCAAAAAATGCATAGTCATCCCATTTGGGAAAAACAAAACACCCATGAATTACCACCTAGGTGGCAGCCCCCTTAATACAGAAGAGGTAATAAGAGATCTGGGGACCCAGGTAGATAGTAATCTCTCTTTTGACAATCATATTGCCAAGGTAGTTAGGAAATCCTTCTATGTGGCCTATCTAATTACTAAAGGGTTCACATCTAGAAATAAAGAGGTTATAGTACCCCTCTACTTGTCAATCATCAGACCCATCATAGAGTACAATGCCTCATTTGGGATGTACCTCACAAGACACTTCCAATAGCTGGAGAGACCACAAAAGTACCTCACCAAGAGGATTACTGGCCTCAAACATATGTCCTATGCAGCTTGACTAAAAAAACTCCAGCTGTACTCAGTGCCATATCGCTTACTCAGAGGTGATCTCTGCCTGAGTTACAAAGCCATGTCCAACTCAGAATTGATGGACATGCTCCACCTAAAGAAATCCAAGTCACTGCGAGCCACGTGCTCTAGTGAGCTAAACCTTGCCACAACAATAAATAGAACATGCTGGAGTGATAGATTCCTGTCACAGAGACTCCCCATGCTTTGGAACAAAATTCCAAATTACATTAGGCAGAGCCCCTCACTAACACTCTTCAAGAGAAACCTTGACGAGTGGATAGGTAACAGAAAATACACCCCTGGGATCACTTCATTGGCTCTGCTTGACAGAGGATCAGTTAATTAATCAATGGGGTGGTGAAAGCTAACACTCTGGCTAGGCTTATAAATGCCCTCGGGCAGATAGCCTACTACCTACCTATGAACCTATGAATGTTTGCCCCAAAGTTTTAACTTGCCACGTTATAATGTCTAACATTTTTCTTATAGCACTTCCCTTTCTTTACAGTTAGTGTCAGCATATAATGCTATGATTCTGTATACTTGTTCTTTCCATTTTAAATCTACAATGGTTACTCTTCCCATTTTTGCTAAAGTTACATCTGATATCTTTACTGTATGTCTACAGAATGTGCCTATTTCAGAACACATCTCATTTCCCAAATTCAGATTATCTTTCATCCCCATAGTTTCTCTGTTTGTAACCTTTCTTCATCTGTTAAAAAAATCTTGTATCTTCTAATATAATTACATCTCCATCACATGTATTACACCTCTCCAAAATTCCTATTCTTCTTACTATATTCTTAATACTATTCAATTTTACAGAAAGCACTCTAAAATTTTCATTTTTCTTAGATTTAGAAATTCATAGTTAATTACTGTGGTAGCTTTCTTAATAGGCCATTTTAATCCTAACCATTTTCTTTCCCAAAGGTGAGAATTGAACACTGTACCTTGTGTTTGTGAGCCAAATAGCTTACCCATTACACCAAGCCCCAATCTTTAGCTGTATATATTCTTTTTTGTCCATTTCCTTTCTTTTTTTTTGTGCTTATCCCTTTAAATTTTCTTTTTATGTCTTTCCCCCTTTTAACAGCTGAATTATTTTCCTATTTTACTACTTCCCAGTTTATGTCTTCCTTATCAATTATTTCAGAACCTTTTTTCTATGTCCTCCTTATTATTTTTTCTCATCTATTTTTCTTCTATTTCTACTACTTCTAAAATGTCTTCTCTTTGTTCATTTTCTTCTTTCTTTTTATTTTTCTTTACTGTTATTTTCATTTTTGCAATCCATCCATAAATGTCCAATTTTGTTACATTTATATATAACATTTAATTTCACGTTTTTTTTTTGCATCACGTCCAGTTTCTCCACAAATTTAACATTTTCTTTTGTCATAGTTACTTATTAAGTGTCTATCTTTTCCACAAAAAAACCATGTTTTGGGTTGCCCCCAGTAATTTACAACACCCCTATTTCCTTCCACATTTATCATGCTTGGTACATGTATAACTTTTTCTCTTTCTATTTTTAACACAATATTGCAAGCCCAGACACCAGTTCCTAAACATATTTTGTCAAAAACTTTTGCAATGTGCAGTACTTCTTTATGTAAAGCTTTCAAATGTCCTTTCAGTCTCTCTTTCTACCTCTGTTCAAAATTGTACTGCACATAAATCTCCTTTTTTGTTTTCCTGTTAAATTCGTTTATCACATACAGATTCTATGGATAACGATATTTCTTCTTTTTATATTCCCTAAGAAATGTTTCCATTGAAAAATGCTCTTACCTCATGTGCTTTAACACTCAAAGGAGCTATTCATTTGTCCCACATTTCATATCTGTCCATTTATTTGTCTTCTTTACTTTGAATCCTTACCACATACTTCTGTTTTTCATTTTCTTCTGCCTTCTTTTTTGCTTCCCCACTTTTGCCTTCTTTTACTTTGCATGTGTTTTCTTTCCCATCTCATTACTGTTCTTCAGGATTGTCTCTGCATCCTTCTTTTGTATTTTCTCTACAAAGTCCCCCAGGAGACATCTCCTTTATTTTTCTGGCTCACTCTGCACCACCATTTCTTTAAGTAAATCATCCCACAACCCTCCTGACTGGAGGGCTGTAATTATACATCCATCATTTGCTGACCTATCTACATCAAACATGTTTCTTTGAAACATTTTCTCAGAATCCTGCACACATTTTCTGGTCTCCATATTTGCTTTCTCCTTCATTTCTTTCACTGCTCCATCATCTTCACTCTCCATCTGCCTCCCTGTTTCTCTGGGCCACCTCTGTGCCTGGAATGGAAACAAGAAGTGATCCTCCAAAATAGGCCCCACTCACAACAGTGACTGGTAGGGGAAGATGCTCTGGCTAAATACCACGTTGTGTCTCCCCTGAAAAGAGGCTACTAGTCTAATGAGAATAACCCTGTCAACAAAGGATAGATAAATAAATAAATAAATAGTGAAACTGTCACTGGTTTGAGGCCTTTGTTCCGCATTATTTTTAGTTTTGTGCTTGATTCTTGAGCTTAGAACTTGAAAACTATTCACCCTTAAAAATACAGATGACACAGGCCTTACATTATCATTATCATCATCAGCCCCCCTTTTCCCATCTTCTACATGGGTTGGGGTATCATGTTAACTGTCGTCATCTCTCTCGATTCAATGCCACACTCCTACCTTTTTCAACACTCATGCATGACAGTCACAGATCTTCTTTCACACAATCCACCCACCTCTTTGCTGGACATCCTTGTTTCCTCTTACTTTCTTTCTGTCTGTCCCAAATCTTCTTCACCAGATTGCCTTCTGATTTTACACACATATGTCTGAACCACCATAATCTGTTCTCTTTGATCTTTTCTGCAATTGGATCTACTTTGGCTTCTGCTCTTATGTCCTCATTTCTTCATCTGTCCCACAGTGTGCATCCTACCACCTTTCTCAGACAATTCATTTCCATCACCTCTAGTTTCTTCACTGCTCTGCCGTTACTTCCCAGTTTTCTGTATCATACAGTAGTACAGATCACTCCACTGTCTTGTACACCTTACTTTTCAGCTTCCTTGGCATTCTTCTGCCATAGACTACACCTGACACTCTATGCCAGTTGACTGCAGCACCTCTGATTCTAGCTTTGACCTCCCCATTCAGACTTCCCGTCTCCTCAACTACCCCTCCCAGATACATTAAGCTATTTACCTGTTCTTCTATCTTCCCTTCTATCTCAATTCTCAACTTCTTCTGATTATCCCAATTTGCTGCCATTACCACAGTCTAATCTGTGCTTAGTTTCATCCCATGTGCCTTCAGTTTTGCATTCCATTCCTCTATCCTCTGCTGAAGTTCAAGCTCAGAGTCTGCCTGTAATGCCACATGGTCTGCAAACAGTAACTTTGTTGATCTGCCCCTTCCAACCTGTTTGCCAATGTAGTCCATCACCAGTATGAACATCAGTAGGCTCAGAGCTGAACCCAGATGTACACCCACTCCCACTGGGAACCCCTCTGTGAGGCCGAACACTGTTCATACTTGAGTCATTAGGTCCTTGTACATAGCCTGCACTAATTTTACCAGTGTTGCTGGTACTCTGAACCACAGCAGTACTGCCCAAATCAGCTTTCTTGTGATCTTGTCATATACTTTCTCCAAGTCTAGGAATGCCCGGTTGGACTCTTTCCTCATCTCTAATTTCTTCTCAACTACCTGTCTCACTGCTAACATCGGGTTAGTTGTGCTGCATCCTGATCTGAAGCTGAACTGCTCATCTCCTATCGTACATTCGACTACTCTGTGTATCCATTTATCAGTCACCTTTTCCAGAACTTTCATTAAGTGTGACAGAAGTTTGATACATCTGTACTGCCTACAGTTGTGGATGTCCCCTTTGTTCTTATAAACTGGAATGAGTATGCTTATTCTCCAGTCATCTGGGATACGCCTTTCTCTCCACACTGCTATGAATACCCTCAGGAGACATTTCTCTCCTCTCTCACCCAGCATCTTAATCATATCTGCTGTGACTTCGTCTGAGCCTGCTGCTTTCTCTGACTTCATTTTCCTTAGTCTTGTTCTTACTTCTTTTGGGGTGGGCTCCTCTTCTTCTCTCATTGCAGGCTGGTGCTGAGGCAGTATAGCATCTGTGGGGTTTTCTTCATTCAAACACTGCTGGAAATACTCCTTCCATCTGCCTTTGATGTCCTGTGGACTGGTGAGCTGGTTGTTGCTGGCATCCCTTATGAAGGGTGTCTGACTATCTTCTTTATCTTTCTGTCTTTGCTTTATAACCTGATATAGTTTCTTTGTACCACCTACAGAGTCACTTTCCAGAAGTTGGAACAGTGCCTCCAATGCCCTATTCCTTGCTTTTGCAACTCCTTTCTTAGCTTTTTTGTTAGGCAACCAGTATTCCTTCCTAGTCTGGTTGGTCATTTCTATCTCCCATTTCTTCCTGCACTCCTTTCTTTTGATCACTTCCTGGACTTCTGCAGTCCACCACCGGCTTTCCTTATGTATCTTATTTCCATACCTGGCTCGGCCATATATCTGTTCTGTAGCCCTAACACATGCTGTTTTGAGGTGTTGCCATTCTTCTTCAACTCCACCTATTTCCTGCTCTTGGTGTGCTAGAGCCCTGAGTAATTCCTTGAACTGTTGTACTTTCTCTCTAGTCAACTTCCAGGTCTTCAGCCTGGTCTGTGTTGACCTTAGAGCCTTCTCTGAACACTGCTTGCAGCTGACTGCGGAAACCAGTGGTTTATGCTGTGGGCCGACTGTTTCACTGGGGATGACTTTGCAATCATGGATTCTACCCCAGTGCCTTTTCATTACTAGGAGGAAGTCTACCTGTGTTACATGTTGGCTGCTCTTGTATGTGATCTTGTGACTGTCTGTCTTTCTGAACCATGTGTTGGCTACTATCAAGCCATTTGCCAGACAGAAGTCTAGAATGGCCTCAACTTCTTTATTCCTGTTGCCACACCGATATGGACCCAGGCAGTCATCATATCCTGTTCTGTCTGTCCTGATATATGCATTCAAGTCACACATTATGAACACAGATTCATGTTATCTTGCTTTATCTAGTAGGTCCTGCACCTGCTGTCTGAATGCATTCTTTTCCTCACTATCACAACCCTGCTGTGGGACATAGGCTGAGATAATGAATACTGCCCTATCGTTACACTTGAGACCTTACATTACAACTAAATCAGAGAATTGTTGAGTCAGTGTAGAATAAATGTTAACATCTTGGATTGTGATGCTAAAACCTGTGTTTGAATCTTATGAACTCCTACCTCATACATAAGTCCAAGCAAGTTGTTTAACATACTTATTTTAAAAGGTTTCTCCCAGTTTCTAACTAGCTTTATCGAAATATTCAGTAATATTTACTCTTGACCCCTATATTTTGCCACCAGCAAAGAGAAACAAGTAATTGCCTTCAGACTACATTAACTTTTTAAACTCTTAACAGGTTTTGGAGCAAAAGAAACAGAAAAAGGCTTTCGGGAGGAACTGACAGTATATATTATATAAAGTGCAGGTATAATAATCTAAAATAATCTAGTACAGGTGAAACAACAGATTAGCAAGTCTTTTTATCAATGTAAATAGTTTTCATTATTTGATACACAGTATGGTAAACAAAACAGTTTGCAAAACTGTTAAAGTTGTACTTAGAAAGACAGAAATATTTTACCTAAAAAATATTTCTTGTAGAAATAATGTGAACTTCTCTTATGGTACTGCTGCATTAAACCAAATTCAGGCGAACAGAAAACGTGCTGAAAAATTGTTTTAGGTTGTATCACACAGAACCAGGAAGACCAACTGTAAGGTTAAAGAATTTAGTTCTAAACAAATATAGAATGACCAGCAGGGGGCGTGCTTTATCAAAAACTACACACTTAAAGGGCTCAGAAAGGCAGTCTACTCAAAATGTAAATATAGTAGAATATCCAGGATTTTAGCTGCATGCTAGAAAGATGAATTTTAATGTACCTCGGCTGTGGAAATCTGAACAAATATTTAGATGTGCCAATTAATCTGACAAAATCTGTACAAACAGAAACAGTCTTAGAAAGCAAAGTCCATATGTTTCATATTTGCTAATCAAAGAAGTTTTGTTTCTTACACAGTGTGAATGCTTTTTCTTTATGAAATAACGGTGGTAGAATCTATAATATTTATTTGCCATTAAGTCAGAAGAACCAAAATGATCTCAAGCCCATATTTTCTTTAGGTTTTCTTAACAGCCACCAACAAGTTTTTATATTATTTGTATTAAAGTATTTTCATAATATGATAATACATGCCAGGTATATTTGTTTATGCTTCTCACAAAAAGGGGATCTCAGCTTTCAATAGTATGTTTTCTGTCAGCCCTCTGGCATAAGCCATGACTATGATCCACATTGCTTAGGATCAGCTAGTGACCCATATGCTGATACATCCAGCAAGAGGTGGTTGGAGACATCCGTTCTCCTATGTTGTGTGTTGGGAAGAGGAGGAATGCAATCCATCCTGTGCTGCACTGGACTCAAGAAGAAACAGGGGAACAAAACAATAGCATGATGGATTATGACATGCACTTGATCACCCCTAAACAGTGCAAGTGCACAGTAACCAGTTTTAGTTCATGTGCACAAGTACCATTGGGTCAGTATAGAGCGCTATCTTAGGCAGCCTGAACTTCATGATTGCACAGTGGCTGGGAGTGCGGATGCATTTAGAAACTAGGCCTCTTATTTTTGACTCCATGGCACAGAGAGCTAAAGCCCTCACTGTGACCACACAACTTGAGATAACTTAGTGACCTGGGCAAGGGTAGAGTTAATAAGAGACAGTAAGAATGACTAGATGATTCTGACCCACTTACCCTAAGGAGATTGGAAATAGGCTAGGTCACTTCCATGCAAGCACTTATTAGACAGACAGCTGTATGGCATGCACTGTATTGCCAAGCTGCAAATGGAGAACATCGACATTTGTGCTGTAACAGCGACCTGGTTCAAGGCAGCAGAAAGCACCACTGCACTACCAGGCTATAACTCATTCCACACCTTTCGGCCCCAGAACTTGGACTGAAGCTCCAAAGGCAGTGATGTTTCCATATTCATAAAGGATGTGCACACCTCCAGACTGGTAGCCCAACATAACGCATCAGAGATACTTCAGGTGCAGCTAACATTGGGCAAGACAGTGATTCAGGTTGTAGCCTGCTATAGGTCCCCAACAATATCCCAAGACATACCCTCCACGTTCCTAAGCACATTGGAGAATATTAGGGTCCAACCTGACACTCTCATACTGGGCGACTTCAACTACCCCTACATTAACTGGGAAAACTACTCATGTACCAATACACTTGCCCGACATTTCCTGGAATTCATTAATTCAAATGCCCTGGAGCAACTCATTCCTACCCCCACTAGGAGTAGCAACATCCTTGACCTGGTCATTACTAACACGGGCAACCATTGCTCTAAACCAATAGTTAACTCCTCCCTGGTTAGATCCGACCACAAACTAATCACCCTGAAAATCCACATCCCTTTCACCCCACCCGCAAAAGTAACCACCATGAAAAACTTCTCCAAAGCTAACTTTGGGCTCCTAAAAACAGAGTTGGCTAACTTCATGGCACCCATGCAAATGGAGAATAGTTGCATGACTGCCGACTCATACACCAATGCACTGTACAAACACATACACAAATGCATGGATTTCGCCATACCCAATAGAACCAAGATGCTCTCCTCCAAAAAAAGGAAGCCAATCTGGTGGTCTCCTGCCATAAACAAACTCTACAACAGAAGGAGGAAACTGATGTGGAATAAGGTGAAGTCCCAAGACTGGAAAAACATCCTTATCAGCCTCAACAAAAAGTTGAGAACCCTTATCAAAGCCTCTAAAGCTAGCTATGAAAACAGAATTACAGCAGATAGTAAATACAACCACAAGGCCTTCCATAGTTATGTAAAAAAAAATCCATGACAATACCCAGATTTGCTCTGAGCTACTATACAATGGTACCTCCTATACTGAGCCAACAGATATTGCCAGTATGCTAGCCGACAGATTCAGTGCAACTTTACCCCTCTCCCCCCACCCAAAGGACCAATCAAAATACAAGTAGATTGCCAGGCACCCAGTATTACTGCTGCACAGGTTAAAACAGCACTGTGCAAGGCCAAGAATACAGCTTCCATGGGACCTGACAATATCCCTGGCTGTGTTCTACATGAACTACAGAGTGAACTGGCACCTCACCTGTGTGGCCTGTTCAATCACAGCCTCAACTCAGGCTTTGTCCCTACTGAATGTCACACTGCTACAGTCATCCCTCTCCACAAAGGAGGAGTGACTACAGGCCCTGGGAATTATTGCCCCATTAGCCTGACAAGTCTGATATGCAAAACTATGGAACGCATCATCATGGACCTAATAAACAAGGATATAGGGAATCTCCAAACTCTGGATCCCACACAGTTTGGTTTTGTGAAGGAAAGATCATGCCTGCTCAACTTGGTTGACTTCTTTGAGTCAGTTACCAGAGCTGTGGATGAAGGCAAAGTGATTCATACAGCCTACCTTGATCTGGCCAAGGCGTTTGATACCATTCCCCATTCAGGAATCATAGAAAAACTCACTAAGCTAGGCATCAACCCCTATATCACAAGGTGTGTTACAAACTGGCTCACAGATAGAACCCACAGTGTGAAAGTAGTGGACTCCAAGTCAGACTGCCAACCAGCCATGAGTGGAGTCCCACAAGGTTCGGTTCTGGGTGCTCTCCTGTTTGGTATCTACTTCTCTGAAGTCCAGGCCAACACAAAGGGTCTCTGGTTGACAAAGTTCACAGACGATTGCAAGTTGGGAGCTATTATTAACTCCCCAAGTGATGTTGACATCCTACAGAAAGGCCTCACTGAGACCAACGACTGGTGTCAGAACCATGGCCTTAAGCTCAATGCCAAAAAATTGTGTCATCATCCCCTTTGGGAAAAACCTGGTTCCCATGAATTACCACATCAATGGTAGTCCACTGAACACAGAAGGTGTTATAAGAGATCTGGGAATACAGGTTGACAGCAGCCTCGCTTTTGACCCCCACATTGCCACTGTGGTCAGAAAGTCCTTCTATGTAGCACATCTCATTACTAAGGGTTTGCATCCAGGAAGAAAGAGGGCCATTGTCTCCCACTACTCTTCCCTCATTAGGCCCATCATTGAGTACAATGCCCCATTTGACATGTACCTCACTAGACACCTGCAACAACTGGAGAGACCACAAAAGTACCTCACAAAGCGGATTCTAGGCCTTAAACACTTGAACTATATGGACAGACTATAAAAACTCCAACTATTCTCTGTCTCATATCGCCTACTTAGAAGCGATCTCTGCTTGACATACAAAGCCATGTCTGATCCAACACTGTTAGAAATGCTGCATCGAAGGAAATCCCAACCATCCACACCACACTCTCCAGTGACCTCAACCTCATTACCACAATCAACAGAACATGTTGGCGGGACAGGTTCATAACCCAGAGACTGCCCTTGCTATGGAACAGACTTCCCATACATGTCAAAAAGAGCACCTCACGGGCCCTCTTCAAGAGAAACCTTGATGAGTGGATGGGAAGTAGAAAATTCACCTCAGGGATCACTCCAGTGGCTCCATTCGACAGAGGCACTGGGAATTAAGGTCGGGTGGCATGATGTCAGGGTAATCCTATGGGCTAAGTTTGTAAAGGCTCCAGGGCCATTAGCCTAGTACACACCTATGAACGTATGAACCTATGATAGCTTTCATTATTGCATATGTAGGATCATGCACACTCATGGGGCAGGCAATGCAGATCTTCATTTTTAAAAAAATGTAGTTCAGTAGATAATGTCAAGCCTTATAACAATACATGCAATACATCTATATTTCTTTTATTTTTTAAGTTACAATAGTTTAACTATGGTTAGTTCTTAGCATCTTAGCAAAGGATCATACCAGCAAGATGGTATTAGATTTTTCTTGACAAATGCACAACAGTGGTATAGTTTATTTATCGACACAATAGTTCATGAATGACTTTTTATCAGACAATATTCATGTGTCTACAGTCATTAGAATAAATGTGTGAGTTATGATAAAATAAATAAAATGTCTCTTTTTGGAAAAAAGAATAATTGTGTGAGCGTTTGTGTGTGTGTATCTGTGGAATATGATCTATAAATTCTCTTGTTGAAGCCCATTGGATTGAGGGGTCTATATTATATAGTCAAAGCTTTAGGTAATTGAATACCTAAAACTCGACAACTAAACAGCGAAAGCTGAAGCATCGAATGGCCACGTCCGTGAATTTTTTCGTAGGGAAAAAATTCGCTTGGCAGGAGAAAAAAAAACTTACAAACCCTAACTGAGTGGAGGCTTTGCCCCCCCCCCATGTGGGGGCTGAGAACCCACACCCCCTAACTAAATATACCAACTTTGAGATCGCTCTACAGTGGAGAAAAGGGCAGGTTCCTGATAACAGCCAAGTAATTTTTTTCTCTACGAAAAAATTTGTGGAAGTGGCTGTTCAATGTTTACATCTTTCAGTGTTTAGGTTTTGAGCTTTAGGTATTTGATTGCCTAAAGCTTCGACTATATAATATAGACCCAGACTGAAACTATTATACTAAATGGGCTTCTTATTAAAATGTAATTATATAAGGTTAAATCTTCCTACACCTCAGACTAATGTAACTACATCCAAGGTCACTCTACATTGAGGGTAAGTTCTAGCACATTCATTAATGTCTATTTAGTGTACCAGTCATGGCTGAATGGTCTTCTGTGAATTACTTGTCTGAATGAATGAATGAATGATGATGATGATGATGATAGGCTTCCCTGCATGTCTTGGATGCAGCAGATAAAGAAAATCACTTACTCATTTCTGTAAGTGTGAAAAGATGATTGCTCAAGATGACTCTGCATTTTTTAAGGACTGTGGCCTTTCCTTATTATTGTACAGCTGTGGAGTTGGTACCTACATTGGGGTGTGTGTGAGGATTGCTCTTCACATGAAGGGGGGGGGGTGGTGACACTTGTTTTAAGCTTTCTCAGTTAGGTTTATCATTACAGGCAGCTTAAGAGGTTTGTGATCCCAGCATTTGTGATGTGAGTTTTCATATTAGTAGCATGCCATATATAAACAGACAGGCAAAAATGTATTGGGAAGCAGTCTGCCATTTTGTTGCTAGAGAAGGAGATCCCAAAAGGCAGTATTGTTGCTAGAGAAGGAGATCCCCAAAAGGCAGTATTGTTGCTAGAGAAGGAGATCCCCAAAAGGCAGTATTGTTGTTAGAGAAGGAGATCCCCAAAAGGCAGTATTGTTGCTAGAGAAGGAGATCCCCAAAAGGCAGTATTGTTGCTAGAGATGGAGATCCCCAAAAGGCAGTATTGTTGCTAGAGAAGGAGATCCCCAAAAGGCAGTGCTGTTGCTAGAGAAGGAGATCCCCAAAAGGCAGTATTGTTGCTAGATAAGGAGATCCCCAAAAGGCAGTATTGTTGCTAGAGAAGGAGATCCCCAAAAGGCAGTATTCAACATCAGTTTATACATAAGCTGAAGTTAAACACAGCCAGTTGTACTCACACAACAACAATGCTAAATCACTTAGAACTTGCGCCAGTCCGGGTTCAGCATTTATGAAGGTCCTTTAGTAAAAGTGTACTATGCATGCACACTGCTATGTACATGGACAGCACTTGACAGTACATTGATTTTAGTGCAGTTCTTAGCACTCTGGCATTTTAATCACTGTCCATCATTTTGGAATTATTAGTGCAGTACTTGAATTTAACTGTAAATCATACAAAATATACTGTCGTCATCAATTTTTATTACAATACATTCTGGCATATTTTGAATTATTTACTAGGTTGGTTGTAACGCTGCAGTGTTTATTAACATATTTGCCAGCATTCTAATATGCCATTATGGGAATCTCAGCAACACTGAATATCTACATTAATAAATGTTATAATGCAGTGTTACAATGAGCCAGCCAGACTTTCCTTGAAGACTTATGTAGGTTGACTACTTTACATAGGAGCCTAGGAACAGGTTTAAAATATTAGCAGTACTGAAAAAAATGATGGCCATATTTTTTAATGTTTCTGTAGCCAAACTGATGTGTATTTCAGCACAGTTGCTAAACTTGTTGCATGCCTGACACTTGCTGAGTACTGGTGCATTGGATAAATCCATGCAGAGAATTGCCGCTATAATGGAAAATAGCTATGTAACTAGTAGCACCTGATGAGGTGGATAGAATGGTGATGTTAAAATATATTGGACTATAGACCAGATACAATATCATCACAGTGTGATATGTAGGTCCACGTAGAACATATAAGTGATGTTATCACACTCTGATATATATATAGCTCCAAGGTTATGATAAATAGGTAACATACACTGCTCAATAGAAAACAATCTGGTTTCATATTGCTTACCACACCATGCTTAGAAAACTTTTATAACTTCATACAATGAAGAATAGTTCAAATTTGCTATAATTTATATTGTTAGTTATACAATTTTGTTTTTTACTGCTGTTTTTTTTTTTGCAGTGTACAGATACCTGTGTTTCTCAAGACTGTAGTGTGAACAGTAGAAGTGTGATGATAAATGTGAGACTGTTACTAGTCAAGCGTGATTGAAGGTGGCCATGACTGAGTGCACGTTGGCAGGTGTGTAGATATAATTTTTGTGAACATGAATATATATGAAAATGATGGAGGGTGACTGTGACTAAAGGAAAGGTGGCATGATCTGCACATGTATGCAGAACAGTCCATGTATGTGAAAGTAAAATGAAGTGGTACAGCTATCAACTTGCAAGTTAGAGGAGTGGATGCAAGAAAGAATGGTTAGGAAAGCAGAATACTCAGCAACAGGTGATGGATATGCCAGCTGGCACCCTGCAGTTTTCATAAATAGGTGCTACCACAACAAACTACAGTCACTCAGTTTTAAAGGTGGAAAGAAAAAAAAAAGGAAAACAAAATTTGTCATGCATGGGATCAACAATGACTAACCATGGCAAGGCATTATGAAAAATAAGCATGAAGTATTACCAGACAGAGCTGATTCCAAATAAAATGATTATCATATTCAAATTTAAATATAGACAGCTGCACAAAGGTGGCTGGCAAAGTGCTTTTAGGAATAAAGAAATAGCATGGAGAAGAGATATAGGCAAGAAGCACATCTATGTCTGTCACATATTTCCATTAACTTAAGTGTTATATGGGCCACTTGTATAACTATATGTAGACACAGGTAAATATAGATACATAGACAATGCCCTGTATAAGTAAAAAGTCACAATTATCTTACAGGCAGTGACAACACCCAATGCCCATACCCACCTCCTATGACACAGCTGTATGCATCATCTGCAGCCCTTGCACATATACCATACCATGTGATTCATGCACACACATTAAGTATATATGCACTTAAATACCACATGCATAGCCACACAGCTACACACACTGAACTGCACATACACAATGAGAAAATACAAAACAACAGTGTGCCAATTGCAATTAAATATCTTTTGCTGAATCAGCTACATACTCAGTGAAGCTGTATGCTCCCTGTTAAGCATGACCATATGGAGTCATTACTTATACTTGGGGTAAACACAACAAAGGACTTCAGGTTGCTTTCCTACTTGTATGGCTTGACAGGCAAACATTGGGGTCACCTGCTCTTCAATAATAAATGCAAGCATAAAAGCAAGAGGTATTGTTAGGCACACCAACATTGTATGTATTTGTTGGTGTACATGGTAGCTCTAAGGAGGTTTGATGATACTGACCATATTGTGGGAAGGAACTGTGATGTGTAGTGTTATCCTTCAGTATGTCTGGCTTGCAATGGTAAAGCATTATCTCTACCCATGCCATGCACTGACATGTTCCACTTCTAGACAGCATTCTAAGAACACCTAAGATTTAACCATCAGGTTGAAAGGCAAGATCAGGCAAACAGTGAAGCTGTAAAGTAACCTTTCTGTCATGCCATTGTGTATACATGCCAAACCAGCACACTGTGCATTGTGCCAGACATGATGGAAAGGAAAAGTGGCAGGAGCTCAACTGGTAATTTGGTGAGTCTGCTTACTGTGAAGTGATTACACTGAAAACACTTTTAGTGAACTTGGAGTTTGCATATTTCTCCATTGCTATCCAACCATGTAATTAGTATAAATGTTATGAGGGAGTAAGGCTGTCTGCCTAGCAGGGGAGTGCATGGGCACTTGTTTTCCACAAAAAAAACTATGCTTCAGGTTCATTGACAGTTGATTTTACTGTAATCTGTTCATGCTAATAACATTGATTTTAGTGTAATCTGTTCATGCTAATATCATTGTTAGACTCATCACCAACACAGTGGACAGAAAATGTATCCCTTATGACAAGATTGTGCAAAATTTGCCTTATAAATACATGACTGTGGCTCAAAATCCACAGTAATGACCATCAGTCTTAAGGAGCAAACAAATTGTTCACAAAGGGTAACAGCTGTTGAACAGCTGCATGACTATAGCAGGTATCCTGCTTGTGCATTGCTGCATAAGCTAGTGGACATAGTACATGATTCAGCATGATGGTAGCCTCCCCAGCAAACAATACGGTTGTTGAATGATTAATGGTGGAGTTACAAATCTGTTATTCATCATCCAGACTGCAGTGGTCATGAGACCACCCCTTCATCACATCTTCACAGGCAAACACCATCCTGCAGTATACCATGATGTTGTCAAGGATATGCTCTAGGAGAGACTTAGGCACTGGCAACATCTTTCTAGTTCTGTGTTGCTGTTCCATGTACACCGTGACACTGATCTTTGCAATCCAAGCTCAAGCTCGCTGTTACCTTCCTAACAATTTGATCTGCAGATCTGACAGTGGTTAAAGACAGGGTCAGCAGATATGTTGGAGCTTATGCTGGTGTTCTGTTAAACACAGCAGGTTGTGACCCTCACTGATATACACACACACACACACACACACACACACACACACACACACACACACACACACACACACACACATTAAGCATATAAATGACGATATAAAAATGAAAATATAAATAAAGCATTTACCACACGCATAGTCACATATCTACACACTGTGAACTATGCAGATACAATGAGAAAATACAAAATAATGGTATGCCAATCACAATGAAATGTCTTTTGCTGAATCAGTTGCATACTCAGTGAAGTTGTATGCTCCCTGTTAAGCATGACAGTATGGAGTCATTACTTATATTTGGGGTAAATGCAGTGAAGGACTTCAGGTTGCTTACCTGCTTGTATGGCTTGACAGACAACCACTGTAGTGACCTGCTCTTCAATAATAAATGCAAGCATAAAAGCAAGATGTTATAATGGGGTCACAGCTTTTCTCCCATGGTAGTCCTTATTCTTATGAATATAACAGGAATATACCTTACTGTTGGTGTTTGTCTATACACTACATGTAGCCATCCCGTAGTAATATCTGGTAGCCATAGTCCTATGTATATAAAATATAGGTAATGCCAAACTCATCCAGTATGCAGATGGCTCCACAATTGCTGTTTTTCCACTCTGCACACCATCCATCCTCATCTTTTTATACAACTGAGACATGACTAAGTTGCTTGGGTGTGCTCCTAAATGCCTCAAAGATAAAGATTAATGTTTTTCTTTCCTAAATCTCCCTCCATGGCTGCACCTTCCCAAGCTCATCATGAATTGGTGCTTTTTTTGGGGGTATCCCAGTCTATGTCATTTCAGTCGATCCCAGTTGTAAAAGTTGAAGCAATTAAGATTCTTGGTATTACCCTTAACAATTAACTTACAGTATTTTCAATTCCTATGTATATAACTCAACACAACAAAATTACAAAAACTAGCATTACTTTAGACAATGTGTATAGGGCTTATCTCCAAAGCTAGATCCCCTCTTCTACACCACCTAATTAACTCATCTCATTTATTTAATAAATACCCTCACCATTTGCAAGCATCATCTTTGTTCAAAGCAAACTGTATCAAGCAGACAATAGCAGTGTCCATTTTGATTTTAGATGTAGTACTCATACATACCTCTGTACCTCTCTCTCTCTCTGCCTAATTATGGCTGATCTGAAAATAACTATCTGAAACACAAAATGTAAGCAATGTGGAATTTTATAGACCTAGTTGTTTTAACCCACCCTTAGTTAAAGAATTAGAAATGTTTTTAAATGTTTGTGAAGCACAAATGTTAGAAACTTTAGAAAATAAGGCTGGATTTAAATACTTTAATTTAACAAAGAAAGAAAGAGAATGTTTTGATGACCTGATTAAGAATGAAAATCTATTGTTATTTAAAGCTGATAAAGGTGGATCTATGGTATTATTAGATAGAAAAGAATATGAAAGTAAAATGGGGGAAATTTTATCAGATGAAAACTTTTATAAAAAAGTAACAATAAACGAGGTCAAAAAAGGGTACACTCTCATAAATTCTTGTATAGAAGAATGGTTCTATACAGGAAGGATAGATGAGAGAACAAGAAGGAACTGATTAACACTAATCCCAAAATGAGTAGGATCTTTGGGATACCAAAGATCCATATAACCTTGGACCAGCCACCTTTAAGACCTATGTGACAACTGGAAAAACAAACTCTTGTAAAACGAAAAAGACACAGGCTGTACTGTAGAAGCGAAGTATATTAGTAACATCCTTAGAAGGAAATGGTACTTGTTAACCTTCAAGAAGGACTTAATTGAGAAATTAGGTGACAAACCAGTAATCATTTTCAGAAAAGGTAGAAACCTAAAGAGTATTATGGAAAGTACGACCATGAAACCTACTAGAATAGAGGGTACATATAAATGTGAGGCATGCAATTACTGTAAATTTATATCTACAGGGTCCAGTTTTACAGTGAATCAACGCATGTTCAAAGCCAGAGGCTGGTATAGTTGTAATTCTAAATCAGTGGTTTACCTGGCTTTCTGTCAGTCATATCCATCTTTTTACATCGGCAAGACTGACAGAAAATTAAAAGAAAGGATTTATGAACATATGTATCATATAAGGAAGAGGAGTAGTATTAATGCCTTAGCGAGACACTGTAATGAAAACCCTTCTCATGCCTTTTTATTTAAAGTCATAGACCAGGTAGTGGTTGATGAAAAAGGTGGACCACACCAGTTATTGTTAGAAAAACGTGAACTTATTTGGCAGCTTAGGCTGAATTCTTACACTTTACCTGGTTTAAATGAGATCACATCGTTGACTTGTATTCTGAAGTTAAGAAGTTTATTGAGGTGACATAAATCCTAGTATTTAATTTATTTGTGTTAAAGGTAGTACCCTCTATGTATATTTATGGGTTTGTTTCCGATTTTTCATACACATATACATTATACATTTTTTATAGTTTAGTGTCACCCTAAGGATGGAATATAGATTTAGTACTGTTTTAGAACATCGACTAGTCGGTGTCTTGGAATTTAGTTTTCTGTACTTGCTTGTCCTTTTAGATATCGATACCCTCCTTGTATGTATTGACACCCTGGTTCACAGGCACCGTCATCTTTTTGCTTTGTGACAGTAGTCTGTTGTACGTTGTTGGTTTTCCTGTTTTTCATTAATGCATGTAGGTGCATTTTAAGTATATATATATATGGTTACGTTTCCTTCATCCATATGGTCCTTTTATTACTTTTATACTTTTATGTTTGAGTATAGTTCTACATTCTGTTCCCATTTTGAACAATTTTTTTTTTAAAAAATGAAGTTTTAAATGAATGATTATATTATGTAATATAAGCTTGTTAATGCAAGGAAAAAGTTGATGCGGAACACTTTTAACCATCTAACCTAGCATTTAAATGGTTAATTGAATGGCAGCTTAATTAATTATTTATTAATTGCGCTTGTTGGTGCATTTTCTATTTTAAAACTGTGTTTGTAAACTTTTTGCCTTTTGTCTGAAGAAGTCTTCCAAAGACGGAAGACATAAAGTGCTTCACATTAAGCATTTTTTGGAGTTAACCTAACTAGACCAGAGCCTGTACCTTTAAGACCTATAGCTGCTAGTGCTAACAGTAAGACTGAAGGAATGTTAATATTTGTTGATAAGCACTTACAAAAAGTTATCCCTAAAGGTGGGACATATATAAGGGACAGTTCTGACTTTTTAAATAAGATAGATGAAATTGAAATCAACGAAGCAGACATACTAGTAACTTTAGATATCAATTCTCTTTACACCATGATTCCAAATGTTGAAGGTATGGAAACAGTTAGAACTGAACTTTTGAATTCCAAAGTATTTTCGTCCAGTACTGTGGGACTATTGATGGAAATAAAAATTCTGGACGATGACCAGAAAAACCACTGTGAATACTTGGATATAGATAAAAAACTTTTTTATTCCGAATAACACACCATAAAAAGGTTAAGCGCTTTCAGCTGTGAACAACAGCCTTCCTCAGAACAATGTTATGCCAGTATGTTCTAGCTTTTATACATAATCAGATACTCACTTAATTAAATAATTGCCCAGATACCCGCCAAAATTATTTAAAGGGGTATTATCAACTATATACAAAAGTTCCAACATACTTCCTTAATCTCCGCACTTCAACCATATTGACATATTCACAGTAATTATAAGGTGTATGTAATGCACATATACCCATAAAATCATATACATATACAAATACAATTGGAATAAAATTCAAATAAAAATAAGAGTGAAGATAAAATAATGGGGAAAGAGGTATCCACCATTATTAGGATGTTACACAATGCCGTGCAAGGGAGAGGGATATAACATTTTTCAAGGTAGAGTTTGTGTGCTCACTTATACACCACATACACACTTGATCAAAGAAATTGTTGAAAAACATTGGACAATTATCACAACAATAGGAGATGAACAAAGTTGGGAGAAACATCTGAAATGTGTTTATAAAACAGCACCCAACATCAAAAGGATGTTGGAAAAGGCTAGTCATCATAAGGATAAAGTAGATGTACACAAAAGTACAACAAAGTGTGGTAGGTGTAAACAATGTAAGTACATCAATACAGCTAACACCATCAGACTAGATGATATTAACAATACACGTATTAGATGTATAGCAGGGAATTGTTGTTCGAAGGGTGTTGTGTATATAGCGATCTGCATCAGATGTAATGCACACTATATTGGGAAAACCGAAAGACAACTAAAGAAACGCATATATGAACATACATATAGAATACAGAAATGTGATAGTAAAAATGCGTTATATAGACATGTTATGGAACAAGGGATAGATCATAGTTTCATTTTCGCTATTGTAGATCAGATCCCTATCACACCCATTGGAGGCAATTGGAAGATGGAGTTAGCAGCAAGTGAGAGTAGATGGCAGATTCTGACAGACTCAACCAGAAAACCAGGTCTTAATGATTTTGTGAGTATCAAACCCTTCCTAGCTTTATTGTGAGTAAACACATTCAATGATAAAGGGGAATGGCCATTTGGTAAGATACAGTGTAGATATGAAGTATAGAAGGTCGGTGCATCTATTAGGGCACTGTTTTAGTTTTGAGTAGTATTTTGGTACGGAAGTAACATTTTCATCCATATGTTACACTTATTTATTATTAGGTACATTTTTAGTATAGTTTTGTAACACATGTATGGTTTACATATTTATGTGTGTAGGATAGAGTAGAATACATTAGAGTGAATGAGCTAGACTCAGGTTATTTATCTTCACTCTTATTTTTATTTGAATTTTATTCCAATTGTATTTGTATATGTATAAGATCTTATGGGTATATGTGCATTACATACACCTTATAATTACTGTGAATATGTCAATATGGTTGAAGTGCGGAGATTAAGGAAGTATGTTGGAATTTTTGTATATAGTTGATAATACCCCTTTAAATAATTTTGGCGGGTATCTGGGCAATTATTTAATTAAGTGAGTATCTGATTATGTATAAAAGCTAGAACATACTGGCATAACATTGTTCTGAGGAAGGCTGTTGTTCACAGCTGAAAGCGCTTAACCTTTTTATGGTGTGTTATTCGGAATAAAAAAGTTTTTTATCTATATCCAAGTATTCACAGTGGTTTTTCTGGTCATCGTCCAGAATTTTTACTTGGTTGTGTGCTGATTACTGTTTTGTTACACTATTGATGGAAATGATTGACTTGGTATTAAGTTACAATTTCTTGGAATTTTATGAACATATTTATGTTCAAACAAATGGAGTGGCCATGGGAGCAGCATTGGCCTCGAGTTATGCAAACGTTTTCATACAAGGGTGGGAGATAGCAAACATATTAGAAAGTGGCTTCAATAAAAGTATAGTCAAAATGATACGTTTTATTGATAAAGTTGTTTTAATATGGAGAGGTTCAAATGAAGATCTGCAAGAATTTTTGACGTATATAAACAATATATGTTCATATCTAAAATTTTCGTATCGTTATGATATGAATGAGATAAATTTTTTGGACCTCACCATCTATAAAGAATGTAATAGACTTATATCAAAAATATACAAAAAAGACTTTTAAAGTAATATGTATTTGCACTACTCTAGTTTACACCCAAAAAGAACTAAAATAAATATAGTAAAAGGCCAGCTTAAAAGAATTAGTAACTTAACAAAAAAAAATTATAGTGAATTTATGGATGAAGCCAAGAATTTCTGTACAAGGATGGAAAAAAGAGGATATCCAGAAGAAGAAGTAAGAATCATTTTGGATAAGGAAACTGTAAATAGGACCACTGAAAATGAGGTAGAGAGATGTAGAAGTAGAAAGGATTTCAAAACAGCCTTGGCAGTTCAAAACAGTGTTGACTCTAAAGCCTTAAAAAGTATTGTAAGCAGAAATTGGAGGATACTCAAAGGCGATAGTGAAATTATAGAAGCAATTGGTTTAGAACCTAAGTTTGTGCAGAGAAGAGCCAAAAATTATAAAGTCTTTTTTCAAAGCAAATTAAATAGGCCTATACCACTAGAAGGTAAGAGGAGAATGGTTAAATGCCTAAATTGCAATTTCTGACAATATTTATATACTAAATCCAACGAATTGGCAGTGGGAAATTTTAAAGTAAAGGTACCAGGAATGTTCACTTGCAAGGCCAGAAATGTTGTTTATTTATTAGTGTGCCTTGAATGCAGGTCCTTCTATGTGGGAAGAAAAACAAGGGAACTATATAGAAGGATCTGCATACATAAGTATGCTATTACTAGTGGGGATGCAAGGAATGCTATGAGTAAAAATGATGGAGAAAACAAATGTAAATTTAATTTTAAATGTTTAGTGTTAGAAGTTTTGAAAAGTAATAGGAACATTATAAATGCAGAGGAAGAGTTAGGCTGGTATTCTCTGGAACATTTCAGATGTTTTTTTCCCAACATTTTAATGCAATGAAAAAAATGTCCTGAACAAAAATCACTTTTAAGAAATAATGACCAAGTGAAATACAGTAAGAAAGTTATACTGTGAGTGCTGAGGGTAACAGTGATGACAAGCAGCATGTGCGAATTTTATTTATATGATCTGAAAATAATAAATACATTACTTCTGTACACCTATGCTTGGCTAATTTTGTCACCTTTTTAGATGTCCAATGTTGTAGAAATGGGGGTGTTTCCAAATGCATGACATCACAGTGGGTGAGGCTAAATGAATAGCATCACAGTGGGTGTGGGTTGGGAGGGTGGCCTAATGGTTAAGGTGTTTGCCTTACAAGCACAAGGTGCAGAGCTTTGCTAGGCTTAAAATGGCTTGCAAGGGCAGTTAGCTTAGTACTAACCTATGAATGCCATTCTTATTAGCAGAAAAACAAACTGCTTGATGCACCAATGAAAAAACAAACTTCCCATTTTGTTAAGAACATTACATTAATATATTGCTTTAATACTTAGAGGTTACACTTGCAAATGTTCTGTTATAAAGAATTTTTTTTTGCGATTTTTTTCCAATAATGTATACAACTGGTTTAACTGAAAGTAACAATTATAATATGATGTTGGATCTTAAATAAAATAATATCATATATTGGCTGACTTGTCTGCATGGGTAAATACTTTATCAACAGATAGGATTTTTATTAAATATAACTTGGAACATTAGTATATAAAGTAACAACAAACCAAGGAGAAAAAATAATGACTATATATGAGAATAAATGTTATCCAAAAATCCTAGACTATTTCTCTATAACCAGTAATGGTACTGGGTGATATAAAGCCATCTTTTTTAAGATATATACATTAATTTTGACTTAGAAATAAAAAGTAATAACTTGTAGAATAATATTAACCAGTATAGATTAAAATATGTAGATACTTAAGTAAGGAATTGATTGTTAAGACTGCAAGACTGATGAAATTCAACATTTATTGGAACATTTCTACCTGGAACTATCTACATAGGATATATATATTGCACCAAATAAAACAAATGATGAGGTAGTTTGTTAGAGATGTAAGAAAATATTAAAAGAGAATTTGCATTATATATTTTAGAAATGTGTAAACAAATGCTAAATATTGGAGAGATGTCTAATCTTCTTTAAGACTTTCTTGTCTGATAGATGTGTAATCAAATATTTGATTTTAACAAATCCATCAACTCCTGGATGTATAACCCCAATCACAATACCCTCTAGTGTGGGCATTATCAGCTATAGAAAGAAAGGTTATCACAATGACTTAGAAGAAAGAATCTCACCTAACATTAATGAATTTGTTAATTTAGTCACTGCTGTATGCCAGAAAGAAGTATGTTCTATTACTTTAACAGCAAATAGTAATAAACTAAATTCTAAATATTGGGAAAGAATGAAATTGCTATTCAAAAGATACTGATAAAAATGTCATCTGAATCAGATGTAGGAAATATGAGAAGTTGTGAGTAGCAAGTATGATTTTAATTATATCTCTAATGCATATTTATAAATATTATAAATAGTTATATTCTGATTTTACATTACAAAATAAAACATTGTTTAAAAAAAAAGAAAAAGCAAACATTAATAGCTTTCAAGAGTTACCCAATAATCAAACATGCTCTGCACCTGAACTTAAGTAGCCAGAATTTTGAATTTTCCATTGCAAATTGTATCTTATCCATGGGTAAGCCTTGTTATAGGTATTTTTGGTCTGTGACAAAGATGATACAAACCTTGCACAGTCTGCTTTTCAAGCCAGTTAGCAGATGATCTCAGACCATATAATGTGCAACCAAAGTAATGATTTTGTGGATTTAAAATGTATTTTGACCCAGCTCTTAAGCTCTTTCTGTAGCCAAGGGTACAGAGTTTGATTCCTTCCACCTTCTTTTAAAACACATTGGAAGGACTAAATATATTTAAACCAGTGTAACACATTATCACTACAGCTGAAGCAAAGTACAACTGTGTGTCCCTTTAAGACTAGTGTTGCGGATTTGGTCAGTATACACAAATGTAGACCAGGATTGTCATGTCCTGCCTTGCACATTTTGGATGGTGAGCACTATAAGTGATTACAAAGGGCAGTAAGAGCTCTAAAGTATGCCTGCTTAAAGGTGTATATGGCTACGCCTCTTATAGTCTCTGTGTTCGCTTACCCAGCATTGCTTCTGTATTCATGGGTTCCTATGAAATGGTTTATTCTTGCCAAAAACACTGATTTTGAAACACCAAGAGACATTTAACAAAAGGCAGAAAGAGACAAATGACACCCAAATCAGGTAGTATGTAGTAAAAATTATATTGTTGTAAATAAAATAAAAGCCAAATATGAACTATGATTTATCTATTTATTTGTTTATTTGCATTAGTGGTATTTCTTTCTGTTACTCAATGTATGTATATAATGGCAGTAGTATATTTTGTTAAGCAGTTAAATGAAATGGCCTTTCATTATCAGGTCATGAGGGCAAATGAAGTATATATATATATATATATATATATATATATATATATATATATACATACATATATATATATATATATATATATATATATATATATATATATATATATATAGTAATATCTTGTGCATGGAGAATGGCTATATGGCTTTAAGGGTGACTTACTTATGTACATCTCTCAAAGGGTGAGAATCATGATTGCTAACTAAGCTTGTGTAAAAGGATGGTGGCTGGAAGGCTGGACATTGAAACTTTATTCCTCAAGTTGGAACTTCGTCATATGGTAGAACAGGGACTGTGCCCAGTATTATCTTAAGTGCCCTGAGTGCTGTTTGTAAGTGGTGCTGAGTGGCTTAACAGCTGATATATTGTCTACTGAATAACTATTACTCCATACATATGCAGAAAACACAATGCTGCCATACTCTGTGCTCTGCGCAGCATTTACAATGTACACTGAAGTGCAGTGTATGCTGTGATGATGTAAGGTACCTCATGGCTCCTGTTGTAAGCCTTGTTAGGTATACTTCACCAAAAGTACAGGTGACATTGCTGAATTTTGGTGTTACAAGAAAATGCTGCATTTGTTAGACATTTTGCAAATTATTGTTGCTGTGAGGCAAGTGAATTCTCATTTTCAACAAAATAATGTTACCTAACTCTGCAGTACTCTGTCTCAGAATTTGCCATTTCAGATTCAAACCTATTTTAGTTAATAACTTGTTGATTTGCTCTTTGCTTTTTGTAAATAAAAAAACAAAATCAACAATATGACATACAGTACAAAGACATACCTACACATAGTTGTTTGGTACTAACGTATTATCGCAACCACATTTTCGCCCTAATGCTGGTTGCTTCTCCTTGTGTCATCTGGGACCAGTGAAGTATGACAAAACCTTAGAGACATGTTTTCTTTAATGTGTTATTGTTTTTAGGATGGTTTTTCACTTCAATGGCTGAAATAATAAGGTTTGAAAAATAGGTTTCCCCATTTACTGCCAGCATCTCAAGATGTCAGTTAAGCAAGTCCCCCGTTCCACTTAAAACGCATTCCGCGTTCCTTTTTCTCAGCCTTTGCCCTGAGAATGGAAAGCATCAGGAAAGAAAAGCAAAGCAGTACCCAGTCTGACTTCTTAAAAACGTAATCGGGAAGGGTAGACTGTTAAAACACGATCTTGGTGGTGGGCTTGTAAAACGAGTAAGGGTTTGCACATGTTAGGATTTGTGGCTAGTGTGCTCAAAAACAGCTAATTTGTTGGAAGTGTGAGTGTGTGTGTGTGTGTGTGTGTGTTTCTAACATCGTACGCTATGACTGCCCACACTCCTTTCAGGCCAACGTACTTATATACAGACAACCACTGTGATCACTCGCTGAATTCAATGCTTGATGTCTTTCAAGCACGCTAGCCACAAATCCTCAAATTTGAACCCTTACTCATTTTAAAAATCCACCACCAACATCCCAGAGGAGTTTTTTACAGTCTACCCTTCCTGATTACACTTCCTTGTCATTGTTTGAGTAAAAGAGAAGAAAGTCCAGCACGTCGGAAAATGTGGTTGTGATAATATGTAAGTACCAATTGTTTATATTTATAGATACAGTTTTTTCTGTGGAATTTATAGTATTGCTGACTCTGGGAAGTGACAGTTTAAGATTTTATAAACTGCACCATCAAATCAATTATGGCTGCATACATAAACCAATTTTATGAATTTAATACATTTTAACAAAACATAATTTGAATCAGTGCACTGTATTTTATGAGGAAATGTTAAATAGCTAACCTAACTTTAAAAATTAAACCAACTGTTCTTTGCTGTCCATAGCCATGTGAATAGATAAAACTTAAGCTAAAAAAAAAGACAGGTCCTAAAATAGAAACAAATATAAAGTTACATTGATACACATCTTTATTAAATGCTTTCAAATTGAGATGAAGTCTATATCATGGGCAAATGCATTAACACGTCAAATTAAAATAATATTTCAACAAATATCTGCCTTTACATTTGTTTCCACTGCAGGTCTGCCTTTTCATCTTTTTTATATATAATTTTAAGAAGAATACAGAATAGGAACTGCACAAATAAAATTATTTTAAATCATATCAAAGGCATATTAACTGAAAATTCAAGCTTAAATAGAAATGCTGCTTTTCTTTATGACTTACTTATTACATTTTCCCTAAATGTTGTAAAAAACATGTAATAAATCACCAATATAGAAAAAACAATTGTATGCTACACTAGAATTGAATGTACGCTGGCACATCACTTATCTGTTTTGAAAGAGTAGAGCACAACAGCCATATTAATAAATACGTAAATCACTGTTATAGCAAGAACAGAGTTTATTATTTTGGGTCACATTAGAGTACTCAGAACTGTGTTTAGTAAGAAACAATGGTTTAATGAGGAATCTGTATAAACTCAAAAGGCCTACATCTTTGTTACTATAGTAAATGTTTTATTATGTGTCTACTGCTTGTTCCAGAGATTTGTCCAGCTGTAAAACACCTCATGTTCTCATTTCTTCAGTAATAATGTTAATTCTTGTTTAAGTGATACACAATGAAAGGTTTTAGAATATACACAAAAGGAAGGTACTGACAAGTAACCTTTAACATTATATATTGAAGAGGCTTGTCATATTTGAATGTCCCCATTGTGTTTAGTGCACAGGCATTGCCCACTTAGTTGGAGTGGCAGGAAATAGAGTTTGGTGGTTGTTTCTAGTAAATC
Source organism: Protopterus annectens (assembly GCF_019279795.1). Classification (NCBI taxonomy): domain Eukaryota; kingdom Metazoa; phylum Chordata; order Ceratodontiformes; family Protopteridae; genus Protopterus; species Protopterus annectens. Next base: position 218,917,162 of record NC_056731.1, read on the forward strand.
CAAGAAATTGTATTTAAATGTTGTGCCCTATTGACTCTTCTGCCAGACCTCTTCATCACTAAATAAATATATGCTTCACTGTATCCATTTATATACCTGTATACACAGATGTATGTTTTTGGGGTGGGGTGAGGAGTGGGGAGTTACAGTAACACAAATAAGCTAGTTGCCATTTAAATATCTGGTACCTGTTATTTGTTAAGAATGCTCTTCCATAAACCCACACAGAGCACAAATGACTTTGAAGTTAGAATTAATAAGTGTGAGAGTCCTGATATTAGCTAAGCTACCAAAGATGCTTAGGCTAACACAACTCAGGTTCTTATACTTAGCTGAATGTCCAGGCCATCAGATCACTCAAGAATTTGTAACAATAGCAGGGAAATATTCAGACTTTGTCAGTGGCCACAGGGTAGTACACCACAGAAACAAAACATAGATTCATTTGAGTACTGTTTTCTTTCTACCCATATCAGGATATCATTATACTAGACTGCATACTAAAAGAATATAACAAGGTTTTTGGCTTTTTATTCTAGATGCTCTAGAGGGCTTTTTTTCCCTAAACATACCAACGGTGGAGAATAAATCTGTCCTTTCTATAAATAAATTAAAAAAAAAAAAAAACACTCCATTGATTGTTAACAGTGCAAACAATGACCTATTCAAGTGAATGCTATGTGGCTCAATGCCCAGTTAGCAGTTTGAAAAACATTTATCCTGTACATTTCTTTAGGAATTTTTTATTTTATCTTAGTCTGAAGTTCTTAACTGGGGTAGAGCACTGATCCTATTGTACCTATTTCAGTCTCAGCAAAGGGGCAATCCTTCACATGCTGTCATCCCAGGTCTATATTACATTGTCAAAACGGCTGTTCATCAAACGCCCTTTCAACGACACATAAACATCGAAATACCAAAACTCCGAATGGCCACTTCAGCAAATTTTTTCCCTGGGGGAAAAAATTGCTTGGCCAACAAGAAACAAAACAAACTGTCAGACCCTATGAAGTGGGAGGCTTTGCTCTCCACCTCTCTAACTGAATATACCAACTCAGAGATCACACTAGAGTGGAGGAATGGGCACATTCCAGATGACGGCCAAGTGATTTTTTTCCCCTGGGAAAAAATTCACTGACGTGGCCTTTTGGAGTTTTGGTACTTTGATATTTACATGTCGATGAAAGGGCGTTTGATGAACAGCCCTTTTGACAATGTAATATAGACCCCCTCATCCCTAGTGGTTACTGTTATTTCATTCCCAGATTTCTCACTAATGTATATCAAACCCCTCTGTTGCCCCTCTTTTTTCAGAGCTGTTCTACTGAAGCATCTGAAATGCCCACTTGATGCTATTTCCATTGAGGACTGACTGATCAAAGCCCATTCACCTGAGGCTTCTATACCAAAGATTATACTTAGTCCACAGTTTTGTGATTTAAGAGTTCGTCACATTAGTGGTGTCAAAGATGGCAGGCTATTGCATGGAAAGGGGTGAAAAGGTCTGCCCTTATATAGAAAAGGCTTCTCAAATAGTCTCAGTCAAATGTGCTTCCCCGAATGAGTCTTCAATTCCATAAACAAGATCTGGTATATTGTAAATGGCTGCTATTTAGCTTTCAAATGGCATGTGCATATGCCATTTTTTTTGTAATTTAGATGAGAATCATAGGGGCACACCCTTTGACATCTGTTTCTCAGACGTTCAAGGCAATAATACTCTTGGCCTATGGTTACATAAGTCTGCAGACAGCTGTAAAGTGGATTTTATTTGTTCCTTCACTGACTGAAAATTGCTACAACATTAGTTAGACTGTATTAATAAACAGTACAAGGATGTCAGTGTCAGACTAAACATGAAAAATGTAGTATAGTTTATTTTAGCAAACAAAACATCTGCAGATCATACCACATGGGGGACACATCCCTTGAGTCAGACACTGTTGTAAAGGGTTTAGGTATTCTTCTTGATAATTCCTTCCCCTGGATTCAGCAAACGTCCATGTAGGAATAACTTATTCCTGCATGGAAGCGACCGTGGCTGTTCACCATGGCAGCGCACCATGCGTATGTATGAAGGCGCTCTGCCGTGCTGTAAAACGGACATGGGTCTGTGTACAAGTGCAGGGGGTGTGTCTGAGAGCAGTGCTGTCATAGTACACATGCCTCCTGCACACTAGAATTGCCGTACAGCAATTTAAAATGAGCGAGAGCACTCATAATACCCCTAACCAATCAGGGTAAGAAATCTGGACAAAGCCATAAGGGACAATCATCCCTACAAAGCCAGAAAGTTGATAGAATAACAGGTTTAGCATAAGCACATAGCACACACCTCCCAACCAATCAGAGTAAGGAATCTGGACAAAGCCATAAGGGAAAATTGTCCCTACAAAGTCAGAAAGTTGCTAGAATAACAGGTTCAGCATTAGCATGGATGTCCTGAAGGGTACAAATTAAAAAAACACAACAAATACATTTTATTTTGAGATATGCAATAAAGTTTAAGCATAGCTGTGTGGGTGTACCCATTGCTTAGCTATGCTTAGCCCAGCTGAAATGGCAGGATAAGTTAAAAAGCAATAGACATCCAGCATAAGCATGAGTGCAATAGTGTAATGGTTAGAGTGTATCCCTTGCATGTAGTCATTCATGGTTTGAGCCTCAGCAAAGCTGTTTACATTTTGTATGGCTTAAACATTACAATTGTAATTTATTTGTATATTTATGTAGGAAGTAACTTATTTTTCTCAACCAGAGTAGTGTATTATGCCCAGATGTGAGCTGTTAGTGTAATAAAGTAGTGAAACCCCCATATAAACACAAGTGGCCCAGACAGTGTAGTCACACAAGAATAAATTAATTGCAGCACATTGGAGGATGTCAGGGAAGGTAAATAAATCTATATTATATAATGAATGATGACTCAATCACATACAGGTGTTAGACCAATATAATAAAACATAAGCAATGCTAAGCATTGCACAACTATGCTAACTGAGTGTAAGCATTGTGTACATATGAATGCTAAGCAATGGATAGCCCAGTCAAGTGGATTTGCCCATTGGTAAGCAATGCTGAACCTGCCCCTTTAAGCACTGCCAAACTTAGCTAAGCAGGTTTGCCCGTAGCTTAGCTTAGCTCAGCATTTTCAAAACTATCCAATCATAGCAAACAGTGGGAAATCGGACATATTTAAACCCCGCAGGCAGGAATACAGCTCATAACTGGTTGTAGCTCTCCACTGTAGGCAGTATGGCAGGTGTTGGAGAGGGCATGCATTCTGGGCACAGTGCTGGGGCATACAGGAGTCCAAAGTCATGGTAGTACTCCTGCTAAAAAACATGATGCGAGACTGCTGCAGGACCAGTACCAGGGCTCCCAATATAAAGCAAAAGCCTGGAAAAGTCTCGCCCGTGATCTCACCAGTGCCACTGGTATCCCTCGAACTGGTGAGGAGGTCCGGCGCCACTATGCTGGCTTGAAACAGAGGAAGAGGGAGCTCTTGGAACAGTGGGTCCAAGAAGCAAGAGAGAGGGGAGAAGCCCCAACAGTGTGTAAGTATTCACAGCAATAACTGTTTACCAACGTCCAGCCTGTGTATGTAATGAATAGGTATGTGTAAATGTTTCTCTATTTTCATTACAGCTGCAGCTGAGTGGGCTGTGAACCAGAAAGCCAAGGCTAGCAGGTTGCAAAAGCTGCGTCGCGAGGCTGGTGAGTAACAATCCTGGTTTTAGAAGTCATACCAAATAAATATAGAGGAGTAAAATGTCACCTGGAAATATAAAAAATGTGCAGGGTTTCTACTGAATAAACCAGACAATATGACAGTAATAGTCCCATATAGGTCATATTTAAATAAAAGTGTAACTGCCTGGCAATAAAGTTCTAACTCCTGGTCTGGTTGAGTTTACTCTGGTATTGTATGGCCTGACATGTTGCATTCACCAAGATCTGATATCCAAATAGTTGTGTCAACCACTGTTTCTCACACTGTGCTACATAAAAAATAATTCTAGGAATGTCTGTATAAGAATGTTGTAATTACAAGTCAGATTTTACAATCAAGAGAGACTTAGACAGAAAACACTGAAGGAAAAAACAGCCATTTCTAAATAGTTCATGCTGATGAAATACAAATTGTTGTATTTTTAGCAGACACAGCCATGGTTCAAATCCAAGGAATGGTGGTAAGCTGTATGCATAATTTTAACTAGGTATCTGGGAATATGTGTAGAAACAGTCAGGTAGTGTTAACAAAAATTCCCCCCACAGGTCTACCAGGTAAGAGAAGTAGAATGTAGCTATAAGACGGTTGAAGTTTGCACTGTGTACAAACATACCACTGCCCAAACCAAGGCCATAGGGTATTGTAATAATACATGTAGAGTAATGATTACAGCAATGATTATTAAAGTTGTGAGTACTGCAAGGATATACAAGTTGTTAACTGACATCTCTCTCTCCCCTTCACCATGTCTACAACAATAATCTAAACACACAAATCAATGGGTATGTCTTACACCAAACCTACTGTTGGGATATATGTCCTATTGTTCAATAAATATTGAAATGTGTTTCTATTAATGTTCCATGTTGAAATACTATTATTGGTGGCCTGTTGCTGTCAATATAACCTGCATGCTGTTGTAATGGCCACTGTGGTTCCATATATGTATGTGTTCTGTTTGCTATGCAACTGTTCCAAATCTGTTGTTTTGGGTTAATGGGAATATCTATGCATGCTGTTATAACTAATCCTGGATTGTGTTGACTATTACTAACCCACATATGTTCTAAGAATGCAACACCATAGCACGTTTGGGAAGGCCAGTCCCAGCGGACCCACCTCTCCCACCACATTTGGCCATGACACCGGGTTCCAGCACATCTAGGACCCACACCGGGACATCGTTGTCCACTGCTCCTGCACCACCTTTGGGCAGAACCACCTCAGGGGATGGGGCTTGTTCCCCCCTGGGAGTGGGCATGGACAGGATACTGTCACCCAAAGCCAGGTCCAGGGATTGGTGCGTAGCAAGCTCCAAAAGGAGTTTGGAGATCTGCTACACCAGCTTGAGGGCTGCATGGTACAATTAGAGGGTCAGCCTGCCCCTCCTGCTCATCCCCCAGCACAGCCACCTTCAGGGCCATGAAGGTGCAGTGGTGACTGCCCATGGGTGGAGACCTCAGTCCCACTGTTTCCATTTGGGGGCTCATGGGCTTCTGATTTCCAAGCACCCCTCCTCGTCCAAGGTGTTTCCCCCCACATGTGCCATATACCACCCCTGTATGCTGTCTTGTCTGTCTTGTCTGTCTACCTACCCAACCTACCTCCCCAAATATACCTAATATCCTTGCCCAACATCCCACTTTCACCTTAAAAAAATAAAAAAGGGCAATCTTTATTTATTTTTTTTTATTTTATTTTATTTTACATTTGTTGACCGGGATAGTCCGACTGGATACATGTCCTTTTTCAGCGGAGGCCCGGGGAGAAAAGCTCCACAGCAATAACAATATACACATAGTTTTACAAAATACATATTTGAGAGTGGAGAGACAGATGCAGAGACAAAAAAGGCTCCACAGACAAAACAATATGCAAGTAGGTTTACAGATCTATGGAAGAGATGTAGAGACAGCTGTTAATTCACATTATTTAGTTTTCATTGGATGAGATATGATTAACAACTAGGCAAATAAGGGTCTACACAGTTATACTAAGATACAGTAAAGCAGCAATAGATTTTAATACACTCTGGTACAACATCGCAGCCATTATAACATATCAAGGATGGGTGAAGGATCAAAGAATACTGCAGCAGAACCAGGAGGATTAGTGGTCAGCTAAATAGTGATTGGATACAAGGCCAGGAGGCCCAGATTAGTACTAGTGAGGTAGGATAAGTGGTCGCTCAGGAAGAAACTAATCAGATTTTACACATGAACATAGCCATTGTGCCTTTAAGAATTGAGTTAGATTTTGTTTGAATTGAGAAGGGAGGTGGAAAGTCTAAGGTTGTTAGGGAGGGAGTTCCAAATCTTACCTATAGAGTTGGCGAAGAGAGCATCACCTCCCTGTTATAAGATTTGATGGTTTGTATCAAATGTTTGTTAGAGGAACGAAGACTGCTTAGGTTAGAGTAGGGGTCAATAGGTTATTGAGTGAGGGAGTTTTATCAGGTTCCTTAATGATTTTAAATGCTTCAGTGAGTTGGTTCAGTTTGAGGAGATTGGGTAATTCTAACCAGCCAAGTGTTTTTAGGTTAAGGCAATGATGTGTTCTATAAGGAAGTCCAGTTATAAATCTGGCAATATGATTATAGGTCATAGAGAGTTTATTGATGTCGGATTTGTGAAGAGAATAAAATACAGGAGAGGCATACAGTAGAGTGGAGAGGAGGTGTACGTGCAATGGTTAGTTTAGCGTTGGGGTTAGAAAGTTCTTAATTCTATACAAGGATCCAAGTTTCTTATTTACGGTCTTAATTGTCTGGCTGATGTGCAGGTTAAATCTAAGCTTGTCGTCAATGGTGACCCTAGTAGTTTAGTACTGGTGTCAGGCTCAATAATGGTACCATTATTAGATTGGACGGAGAAGGTAGTATTGTTGGGATTTGAAGTGGAGGCAGAGGTAGGAAAGAATAGTAGTAGCTTAGTTTTTTTTGGATTTAGGATGAGATTCCTCACTGAGAGCCATTTTTCTATCGTAGTAAAGCAGTGTTGGGTTGTAACTTGTAAATCAGAGAGAGAGATATCTGAGCAAATAAGGGTGGAATCATCCGCGTATTGGATGCAGGTAGCTTTAGGGATAACTGTGTGAAGTTCATTAATAAACACGGAAAAGAGAAGAGGACCTAGTATGGATCCTTGGGGGCTCCTATGGTGTTGGGTAGCAGGTGAGAGAGCTTGTTTTGCCATTGGACTGCTTGTTGCCTACCAGAGAGATAAGCAGAGAACCAATTGAGAGATGAATAATCAAAGTCTAAGGTTTCTAGCGTATGGAGTAGTAGCTGATGATTGACCATGTCAAAGGCTTTTGACAGGTCGAGAAAAAGGGCAGACAATATTTTTTTGTTGTTACGATTTTTATTGAGTGAGTCGGTGAAAGAAAGGAGGGCAGTAGTCGTACTATGGTGGGGTCTGAAGCCATGTTGCGATTTAGTCAGTAGATTATTTAGGGTGAGGTAGTGAAGAAATTGCTTATGAACACATCGCTCCATAATTTTGGCTAGAGGAGACAATATTGCTATTGGTCTGTAGTTAGATGGTTCAGTGGAAGGGCCACCCTTATGGAGTGGTATGACATAGGAAATTTTCCAAATGGAGGGGATAGTGGCTTCAGTGATAGTTCTATTAATCAGGATAGAGATAGGGTAGGCTATGGCATCTGCTGCAATTTGCAGGTATTCAGCTGGAAGTCGGTCCGCTGAGAGAGTGGTTGGTTTAAGTTTCTTCAGTAAGGTTCGAATGTAGGAGGTGGGTAGATGTTGTAATTTAAAGGAAGGGACTGAATTATCAGCAGTATTTGTAGAGGGGGGGGGGTAGTTGACTGGCTAATGCTTGAATCGTCTCAGTAAAGAAGGAGTTAAAGGTATTGGCAACGACTTCTGGGTTTTACCAATAAGTGATTCGGGGTGGGTGGATAATTTCCCTGGATGGAGGAGATTATTTAAGCCTGCCCAGAACTTCTTAGGGTTGTTCTGGTGCTTTTCTTGGAGGTGACAGAAATAATTCTTTTGTCCAGTGTGCTAGCTTTTTCGTTTCATTTCTAAGCTGTAGGAATTTAATCCGATCTAGGGGTGCCTTAGTAGCTCTCCATATATCCCAGGCTTTATCCCTAAGTTTAATTTTGGATTTAGTTTCCTAGTTAGCCAGGGCTATCCGCACCTTGGTTCTAGTAAGCCGATTAGGTGCATGATTGTCCAGGATGCTTAGGAATGTGTCATTAAAGAATGTCACACTCTCATCAAGGGATAGGGTTTTAGCTTAGACCAATTACAGGATTTGAGTTCAGCAACAAATTTCATAGGTTCAATTTCTTCTTGTTTCTTACTAGTCTATGTATGGGTTGGTTTTGGTGGTAAATTTATGTTTTATTATGAAGGTGATAAGATGATCACTAAGATCATTAGGAAGTGTCCCAGTAGTATATTTATGTTCGTATGCTAGTAAGGATCCAGTCGAGGATACTCTCTTTTTGGTGGGCATTTCCTATTCTAGTTGTGGAGTCTATATTCTGGGAGAAGCCGTGCAGGTTAATAGTCATGGGATTGGTCGGTGCAGAACATTGTGTCCAATCAATGTTGACATCACCCAGAACAATGGTTTCTTGAGGGTAATTAATAGCTAGCCAGCTTAGTGTTTGTTCCATAGTTTCTAGGTTGTTCCCAGGCGGGATATAAATTACAAAAAGATTGATACTTTTTTGGTTATTTAAGCATAGTTTGTTCCCAAAAAGAAATTTCTCCCCATACATAGCTGTCTATTTCTCACACGTGTCCACTGGACACATGTAATTTGGTCTAATTGGCTTCACAATACATTATTGTTGTCCTCACCCCTCTCTCAGGGGTGTGAGTGTCCAAATATACCTCCAAATTCAGTATATATGCAGAGCTGTTGCTGTAGAGGAAATGGATGGCTATGGACCTTCCCTACACCCGTCCTGTACATTCCAAGCTACTTTTACTATTGTCTTTCCCTCTGCATGCCCCCTTTTTCACCACTTTCCTATCACCACTTTTTTCTTTGCTTCTAAAGAGATTAGCATGGGGGTAAGTGGGAGTAAGCCCTTTTAAGCAGTAGTAAGTGGGATTAATCCTGTTTTTGTGGTGCTAACCAATGCCTACACAGATTAAGCACTTTTAAGGCTAACTGTAAGCATATTTAACCGGACGTTAGCATTGCTTACTGCCGTGCAAACCCACTTACAACTGCTTAAAAGTGCCTTAATCACTCTGTATCCAACAGCCCTTGGTCTGGCCAGCAACAAAATAATCAGCCCTTGCAAGTCTAAAACCCTGCACACCATAGCCACAGCAATTTACCACTAAGCCATCTGAGCTGTTGATATGTTTAATGTTTTCTCAAACATATCATGCAGCACAGTCATTCAACAGTAGGGAAAATGCATTCATGTGTGTGTGTGTGTGTGTGTGTGTGTGTGTGTGTGTGTGTGTGTGTGTGCATGCATGCATGCATGCATGTGTGTGTGTGTGTGTGTGTGTGTGTGTGTGTGTGTGTGTGTGTGTGTATATATATATATATATGTATATATATATATATATATATATATATATATATATATATATCTATATATGTATATATACATATATATATGTAGTGCATTCGGACATTGGATCCACACTCTGAACCTCTCACTGCAAAGCACCTGACCAAAGGCAGTGTAAATGGGGGTGAAGGGGCCAAATCTAGGGACCTCTTGTAATTATTGCCCTTATTCCTTCCTCCACAGCTGAACTGTTCTGCCTTGCAACAAAATAACCAGCTCTTGCAAGTCTTGAACCCTGCACACCATAGCCACAACAAGTTACTACTAAGCCATCTGAGCTATAAGATGGGATGATTTCTCTAACATATCATGCAGAACAGTCAGTCTAACATAGGGAATGTACAATGTAGAAGCAATAAACATTCTAATGATACATACACATACACACACACTCACACACATATATAAATATATAAATACTTATATGTCTTTGGGATGTGGGAGGAAACCCATGCAACCACAGGGAGGACATGCAGACTCCGCACAGAAGGCACCCCAGCCGAGTATATATATAAAGAGCCAAATGATGAATTTCAGGTAGTCATCCAATAAAGGCTGTCCAATTCAAAAATCCACAAGTCTCAGACATTCACTTCAACCGTTTATTAAAAAAACACACAGCACAAAAGATATCAGATTAAGCGCTTTCATCTCTTATCCAGAGACTTCATCAGAATCAAATACAATCTAATTCAATGAATTATACAAGAAAAATCACTTAATGCAGTAAGCATAACCGATACAAAAATGTTCAAGTTCATAATCAGGTTCATACAACACAATTTCTTTATATATATAAAGAGAGTATATATATATATATATATATATATATATATATATATATATATATATATATATATATATATATATAGGGTGCACAGAATATCAAACAGCCATTATTCCTACAGTTGCCACCTTTTCAAATGGCCAGTCTGATTCTTTCATTCTTCTTCTTCTTCTTTCGGCTGCTCCCGTTAGGGGTCGTCAACTGTTTCCATTTCTTCCTGTCCTCTACATCTTGCTCTGTCACACCAACCACCTGCATGTCCTCTCTCACCACATCCATAAACCTTATCTTAGGCCCTCATCTTTTCCTGTTACCTGGCAGCTTCATCCTTAGCATCTTTTTCCCAATATACTCTGCATCCCTCCTCAGCACATATCCAAACCAATGTAATCTTTCCTCTCTGGCTTTGTCTCCAAACCTTCCAACCTGAGCTGACCCTCTAATATACTTATTCCTAATCCTGTTCATCCTCGTCACATCCAGTGCAAATCTTAACATCTTCAACTCTGCCACGTCAAGCTCTGACTCCTGCCTTTTTGTCAGTGCCACTGTCTCCAACCCATATAACATAGCTGGTTTCACTACCCTCTTGTAGACCTTCCCTTTCACTCTTACTGGTAGTCGTCTGTCACAAATCACTCCTGACACTCTTCTCCACCCACTCCATCCTGCCTGTACTCTCTTCTTCACCTCTCTTCCACACTCACCATTACTCTGAACTGTTGACCCTAAGTATTTAAACTCATCTACCTTCACCACCTCTACTCTCTGCATCCTCACCATTCCTCTATCCTCCTTCTCATTCTTTCCTACAAATGAGAATTATTGCAGGAAAACATATACCCACACACAATGCAAAGGACATGGCACCATACATTTTGCATGCATATAAATGTTTATTTGTGTACTATTTCAGTTGTTTATGCCATTTCCTATAGCATTTATGTGTTTGAAATACATAATAACTGATTAATGCAACTCTCAAAAGAAAACATGGTACAGTAATTCGCAAAAAATAAGATACTTTGCTGTCTAGGCTAAAGCCTTCAAGTAGTACAACAGTAAAAACACACTTGCCTTGAAGACAAGAATCAATCAACACTTAATTACAGATGTAGTTCAACAGCCTCCAATTACACTCTGTAGTCAACCCCCTAGGGGGAAAAGTATCAATTATCACACTGTAAATGTATCCATTACATAACAATGCTTAACTTAAAATGGTGCTATCACACTGATAAACAAAACTGTGTGCAAAACAGTAAGCTCTAGCCCACCACTGTCCCCATGGTGAAATGTATGAAAATGTACAGCCATATACCTTTATGTTTCTCACATGTTCTAACAACCTAGGTTAAAACATTTAATACCTCTCCCCCCTAAAATGTCTTACAAGGGCATATAACAGTGTTCTGTATACACTGACCTCTTGAATGTACAGGGTCACACATGTTGTCCAGCTGTAGCCCTCATATATATGGACCCTACCCAACAACTTGTGTGGGAGTCCACAATATCAGTGGAATGATAGCAGGAATGTCAGCACTAAATAGTGATCAACCATACTTATCAACCTCTTATTGCATGACATCTGGACAAAGCCTGGTGGAGGACAGAGGCTGAAACACAGGGCCATATTTGAAATATTGGTGTTATACACTGTGAAAGTTGCTGGTGTTACAGGATTGGTTGCAACATTCCCTTACTGAGGAATATGAAGTCCGAAACACAAATGTGTTGCCATGTACTGATAGCAATCAACAGTGAGAATGCCACTAATTTGCAGATTTGTCAAGGACAAGACCTGTGTGGGGAACAGACAAAACATAACAGCCAAACCTCTGGCCATCATGTGGATAGCCCCACAGTTGAGAGCTATGCAGACAGACTGCATTCCATGCAAAACTAGCATGTCCACACAAACCCTACAAAACTAGCAGTATTCAATATGCATATAACAGCAATACTCACACACTGTCCCTAGGTCTGGAACCTTATACAAACATGTAGATGGCCTGTGTCTACAAGTCTTGTTGTAAGAGGTATTCCTACCTGCTGTCTGTAACACTGCTGCCCCCTCACATGAATGATGTCATCCATATAAACAAGGTAAAGGGACAACGCCCACATTATGTAGTTATTTATAGTAGTGGGTTGCTTTGACATTGGCTATTGGAAGAACTACACAGCTGCCTGAATGCAATTAGCAACTGGGGAAGAGCAGTTGGTGCAGAGGCCATCACCTGAACATGAGCATCACCTAGAAAAGCCATGCTTCAACCTTTTCAAACCAGCTCAATCCCAATAATGGAGAGAGAGAGAGAGAGACAAAAAAAATTATAAACAACATAAACAAAAGCTAAAAAAAAAGAAAGAAAGAAACAAGAATACAACTTGAAGGAAGGAACATAAAAATAAACCAGGTATGTGAAACATGTAAGCATGTAATTGAATGTAGCACCTGGTCTTTAATAATGGGATAGATGTTTATGAAAGCTGTATATGTGCCATCAATACTTGCTGTAATGATGTCCTGCTGAACAACTGCTATGGACATAGCCTCTGGCTCTGTCTGCAGTGGGTCATACCTGTCAACTGTGCAGATCTTCACAGAATGTCACAATTTAGCAATCATAGTGTTTGTTCTGTTCCTCCACATATCTATATTAGTCTGGCAAATAACTGGAGATGGAAGTAATGAAGTAATTACAGGCACATGACTTTCAGACCCCACCACATTCAGAACAGTCATGGTAATGCGAAATGTATCATGCTACAAACTTTATAGATTTGTAATAGGTATATCTACGATCTGTCCCTATATATCCGCCTAATGTTAGGCTTTGTCCACATGTGATGCTCTAAGAGGTGGATAGATCTGGTCACAGTTGAGGAGCCTGACACACCCTGGGAAAGGACAGCTCACATATTGCAACCACTGGAGTGTCTGTCAAACAGTCATGTCTGTGCCACTGCTAGGCCAGTTAATAGGATGTTGCCCATATCAATACGCTACCTGTGAATAGGAGTATTATACATGTTTGTATTGTAAATCTAGGATACCTGTATAGGGCATGAGCATAGTAAAGCAATGTTGCAGATGTGTGTGTTAAACTGCATGTGATATATTGAATTAATAACATTCAACTGTACAGTGTTCTGCTGGACAAAGCATATACTTGTGTTATGTCAGCTATATTAATACTTTATCAAAACTGATTTCCTTGTTGTCACCCGGTGATGCGGACCAATGCCCAGAAGTCCTGGTATAACAGGTTGAGATGTATGATTGAGCTGCAAGACTGTAAATACAGTGTGCCATAATGACATACAACACAAATGTTCACCAGATATCCTTTGAGCATGTGTATGTATGTGTATGTTCAGCTGAAAGGCACAGAAGTAATAACATGGGTCACAAGCTGTCTGGAAAATAGGATGTGCATGATGCACGTGTGTAATATCACTGTCACTGCATACAACAAAATAAAATGTGTACTGCTACTGATTCTTGCATTGCCATGACACTGATATGGGTACTACAGTAGACATGCTTATCACGTAGTACTCAGAGAAGTGTACAACTGTATGACCCACTGTCCATGCCTACCACTAACAGCTATATCAGCACCCATATACACTGGATATCAAAGTGTACACACCCCTGTTGGAATGCAAGGTCTGTGTGCTGTATGCCAATGAGACCACAGAAAGTCATGTCAAAACATTTCTCACCTTAAATGTGACTCATAACCTGTACAATTCTATTGAAAAAGAAACAAAGCTGTTTCATGGAAGGTGAGCAACCATTGCCATGTGAAGATGTAATATGACGTTAGAGTACAAACCAAGAAAAATGGATGGTGTAATTATCTCAGCAGGTGTTTACACAACATATCAGTATAAGGGTATGCATACACATTCAACTGGCTTACTGTACTGAGTATTAATTCCCATATGTTTTCACAGGACAGGTTATGTTCCCTATTGAACTGAGCAGGCTCTAGGTCACATCACAGGTGGGGATTGTGTTGACATGTGCTTTTGTGAGGTCATGTTTCAATTGCACAACTACCATGCATTGTAATGGGTGTGTACACTTTATATCCACTGTAGCTATATAGAATCAGCAGTACCTGACCTGTACAACCAGCCTCTACCAACAATAGTGTAATCCCCCTTGGTGGACAGCAGCAATACACAAAGCACATAACAGGTTGCTATAGTGGCTGTACAGGGACACATAGGTGCAGACCACAACTTGGAAGCAAGTGCACCTCTATCTGAGCAAGCATGTAGGTTCACAGGTAACTTCCTGTAAGGCTGACTATGACTAGAAATCAGACATATACAAACAACCAAGGCCAATTGCAACCATGTCTCCACATATGTACACAGTCTCAGAGGCAGTAACACAAGTCAACCTGTACTGGGGGTAAAGCACACCTCATACACACATGCCACGGATACAGGCAACCTGCATCAGACAAGATAGATGCAAACAGTGACACCCTGTCCACAACATTTGTACAGGGTGATATGCACATCAACCATACTCCTGCCCACATCGATGGTGACCATGCCCATAATGACAACTGATGGCAACAACGGCAAGTCTCCATGGGGCATGAGAACATCACAGTCTGCCTCCTACATGAACTCAGGCATGTGCTCACAGCTCCATCACACACTACAGTCAAACACAGACTTGCCACCATCCACACACCATCAACATGGAAGATGGCCACTGTCATCCCTCTATGCAGAAATGAATGGAGAATAGTGGATTATGCCATTAAGTGTCCAACACTGGGGGAATGGGACAGATCAGAGCCAGGAGTGTAATGCAAGATGTCAAAGCCATGATAGCTTACAGTGTTATGGTATAGTCTGGATTATTTGCAAGTAATATCCACTGTTGATGTGCACGTAGACAACCGTATGAGGTCCTGTGACCTTTTTTCCTTTTTATGTCTTCTAGGTACAATGCCCCAGGAATGTTTGCCATTGTTCATGAACCTTGAGAATGACACAGTTATCCAATTCCTCATCCAGCATCATGGCATACTATTCGGCCTCAGGGCCCAAGATCTGCAGGAGAGGACTGCCCTGTGGAATGAGCTAATACACAGGGTAAACGATGTTGGCCTACACAGCTGAAATTAAGAGCAGTTGCAGCATTGTTGCACTGACCTAATCTGCCATGCCTGTCAGAGTGCTTCTGCTGTTAGGAGGGACCAGCTAGCCACAGGTTGAGGTCATGCCATCCAGCCCCCACTGACACATGCTGAGGAGCTCCTCACCAGCCTTGGGGCACATGCCTGCCAGACATGCCAACAGGCTGAAGACATTATTGTGGTGGTGGGTGCCACCCACACAATGGACAAAGAGCATGCAGGTAAGGCCTCAGGGCACATTACTAGACCACTGTTGCTTATCCATTTTTATCTGTATAGTATCTACATGCATATGTCAGATAAGATAGTCTGTTGCTGGAGTGTAGTAATGCACAGATGTGCATAATCCTTAGTACTGGGGTTTCTCCTGTCGATGTGCTGAAATACTGTTTCCACCCTGTACCAATGCCACATGTGTGGCTACTGACATTATTTCTTTAACACAACTATTTAGGTCCCTGTAGTATGCAAATGGGGCAGCAACCTGTATCTGGTGAGTATGGAGTTGTTTTGTTCAGGTTTGCCAATACACCAGCCATGTTATGGCCATGCTATTTGTCATGCACACATTTAACACACCTACCCATAATGCATGCTGTACATGTTCATTTTTATTGGTGTTGACTGCACTGCATCACAGTGGTCACCATAGTGGCATATCTGAAGAGTATGTAAGATTCCTGCAGTATGCCTAGCAACCTGTCAGTGCAAGATGTGTGGACAGAGATGAACATAATGGTGGGACAAATGGCCTACAGTAGGGACATGTCTGAAACATTACCCTTATACAGTGGCTACAACAGTGTATACACCTCTATTACAATGGCAACTGTTCCTGATATAAACAATGGCAGACCACAATAGCATATTCCACACCTTTTAAAACCTGTAATGTGATCCTAACATCAGCAATGAATGTGTAATATGGAATTGTATGTTAGGACAACAAATATGGGAATACAAACCTTAGCAAACACTGGAAGCATATGTGTGCACACACTCCAAATAACATATTTTGGAAGCTGTTTATGATGTACTGACAGCATTCACTCTTCTTGAGTACACACCTGCCATCAAGTACAGGGCCTCAATTTCATACCACGTAATGGTCTGCTGTTCAAGAAGTATGTCCATGACATTTGCCTACTCACCTGCAACAGAGGCAGCCGACGCTTGCACACATCTTACAAACCATGAAATGGATCCCATATCCGAAAGGTAGCACTCAGAAGTGGGAAAATTAGACTTATCTCACCATTGCGTATACCATGGCAAACAGTGCAGACAGTCATGTATGCGTGTATGAACTATGGGACAACACTGATGTAGGGAATAAACAGATGCCCATCCAAAACAGAATGCAAAACATGTTACAAACTGGTCATGGAGGCTGCCCAGAAACATGCAGCAACACTGAGGGACATGCAGGAAAGTCTAGCAAGTACTGCCTGTGCAATACCCTTGTTGACAATTCCCTGGATTCTGCATAAGTGTGGCCTATGGGTTAAGGTAATCAGACGGAAGAGTTGTCCCACATGAAACATCATCCAGGACTCTGTACAGGTAGCATAAACATAGCATCAAGCCTCCCAAAGGTATGTGTTGCAATGTGTAATGGTGTCATGAGACCAAGGCTCAAACCTACAGACAGTATTCATAAAGATACGTGTGGTACTCAAGCAACACCTCACTCCACCTCAGGGCCACCATCCCCAATTTTTAGTTTGCTGGTGCCAGTGTACACCTTTAAGGTTGCTGTTCATTAGCTGGAACTAGGCCGGTAGACATGGTGTTTGGAATTTGGAACACTGCAAAATAACACTCATGTGTGGCCCATAGTTGTTAGGCATCTGTTATAAGGCTGAAGATGGGGAGGTGTGTCAGCTTGAAACACAACAGTGAACTGAAACATATATCCAAAGCACGCTAAGAATGGCTGTATCTGAACACAGTCAAGGTTATGAATTGTGCCAGACATAACCCAGACTCTACAGCAATAGTGAAGCCACTGTGTGAGCTCCAAGGGCTGTGCACATGAGCTGACCTTGCAATCTGGCAAAGTTGGGGGATCTTTGCAGGGCAGAGTGACCAAATAAGGGCAAGTGAAGATGGGCCATGCTAGTATACCCCTTCCAGGAACAGTGACTGCTGTAGTTCACTTAACAGGTGCTTCAACAGGCCATCGTGTTAAGGGTGTGCACACTTATGCAACCCACATATTGTATGCATCTCATTCAGCATCTGCATGACTAACACATTTGTTTGATACCGCATTGGATTGCACAGGTCATATGTCACACATCAGGTGCATGTAATGTTAACAAATGTGGTATTGTGGCCCCATTGCATATCATAGAAGAGGCTGGCATGTCAACATGTGTATACTCCTCATATCCACATTAAGCTTTGAAGGTTGTCAGTATAACTGGATTTTATTGCACATATGCAATGCTGATGATGAGCTCTGCAAATCGAAGGTCAGGCATTAATTATTGACATCGGTCCTCATATCATCCCAGGTATGTGTCAGACAAACACACAGGGGCTGTGAGCAGCAGAGCAAACATAACTGCCACACATATACACATTCAGCAATGGTGTGTACACTTGTGAGGTATGGTTCACAGTACATGTCAGTGTGCTGTACAGGTGCACAGAAATACTGTGTACATGGGTGCAGTGTGTGCTAGGGGAAGGGGCATCACCTACTAACACAACTCATGCATCACAGAGATGTATAATGTTGGTAACAAGGATTGAGTATAGCTGCAGTGCATGC